>NW_027016217.1:0-144677 GCF_036934945.1 Oncorhynchus masou masou | reverse complement strand
CACAGAGATATACTACATAAACCCACCACATAGATATATTATATAAACCCACCACAGAGATATATTACATAAACCCACCACAGAGATATATTACATAAACCCACCACAGAGATATATTACATAAACCCACCACAGAGATATACTACATAAACCCACCACAGAGATATACAGAGATATATTACATAAACCCACCACAGAGATATATTACATAAACCCACCACAGAGATATACTACATAAACCCACCACAGAGATATACTACATAAACTCACCACAGAGATATATTACATAAACCCACCACAGAGATATACTACATAAACCCACCACATAGATATATTACATAAACCCACCACAGAGATATACTACATAAACCCACCACATAGATATATTACATAAACCCACCACAGACCACTCATGGCATTGCAATGGTGAGTTAAACAGTATTGTGGTCAAAAGAGACCAGTAATAAATAGCTTTCCAATTAAACAGTCAATGGGGCTCTAGTGTGGCCATGCAGACAAAGAGAGGGCTTTTATGGTCATAGATAGACGCCTCTAGGGTTCTGCTCCGTAGAGCCTACCCCACTCTCAGAGATTTACAGGCACGGACTCAGTACCTAGCCCAGTCCAGCCCAGGATATCTCATAGCCCAGCACAGCAGAGCTTAGTCCTAGCCTACCCCATTCCAGTCCATAGTCAGTCTAGCTTATAGCCTAGCCTACCCCAGTCCATAGTTAGTCTAGGCTATAGCCTAGCCTAGTAGTTGAGCTTTTTCTAGCCTATAGCCTAGCCTACCCCAGTCCATAGTCAGTCCAGCCTATAGCCTAGCCTACCACAACCCAGTCCATAGTCGGTCTAGCCTATAGCCTAGCCTAGTTGCTTAGCTTTGTCTAGCCTATAGCCTAGCCTACCACAACCCAGTCCATAGTCAGTCTAGCCTATAGCCTAGCCTAGTAGTTTAGCTTTGTCTAGCCTATAGCCTAGCCTACCACAACCCAGTCCATAGTCAGTCCAGCCTATAGCCTAGCCTAGTAGTTTAGCTTTGTCTAGCCTATAGCCTAGCCTACCCCAGCCCAGTCCATAGTCATCTACTTCTCTCTGTACTTAGATTGTGAGTAGCTAGGTACTGCTGTGCCCTATACTTACTTTGCCAGAGCTCTACAGTGCGACCATTTTACTGGCATATGCTCCTAAATATTTTGCTGTGCGACCTAGAATTTTTATTGAAGAGCACCAGTGTGCCTAGAAAAACATCACCCAGATAATTGTTGTAATGATCTGCACGGCAGCACCTGAGTGCCATGGAGAACACACTGAGCGCAGAATCATGACAAAGAAAACGTCTTGTTACCTCAAATATTTTGTTGTGTGCCCATAACATTTTTTACTTGGCGCACACATGCTCCTTGTAAAAAGGGGCAGCATAGAGCCCTGTGTATGACTGTGGGGTGTAGACTTGGTTGACCCCCAGTATTATCCCTGCATGCCCTGGCATGGCCTGGTAGTGGTGCCACCACTATCAGTGATACATTCACAGAACTGTGGGGACATAGAAATAACATCTGTAGAACAGACATCCCCATTCAAGTCAAGACTCCACACCTGTTCTAGCAAATAAATGTCTATGTGAGGCAAAGCTGTTGGAGAGAGATTCTGCCCATAGAGAACTAGGTCTGTGATTCCAGATGAGTGATTGGAGGGATGTTAGTTGACTTGCATTAGACCAGTGAGCTAGTGAAAAGCTAATGGTAGACAAGCCAATATGAGGGGCGGACAATAGGAACACAAGGGCTGAGTTTGCCTAATAACCACAATGAACACTTCTCTAATCTGTGTCTAGCCATCCCTCCCTTTAAATGGCAATCCAAAGGGAGTGATAGTGTCTGCTTGCAGTACACCCTATAGGCTTATAGTACACACTACATAGGGAATAGGGTGCTGTTTGAGACACAGACAGTGATGCAGTGAGGAACCACAAGGCACTTAGATGAACCCTGTGTGGCTCACAGGAAGTGCAGTACCCTGAGGCAGAGCGTGGTTCTTCCTCCTCTCCATCCACCCCTACATTCCTCCATGGCCCGGCTCTGCTGTAGATGAATCAAATCAAATCGCATTTAATTTGTCACATGCGCCGAATACAACGTGAAATGCTTACTTACACGCCCTTAACCAACAATGCAGTTCAAGAAATATGGCTCAGAAAATATTTGCTAAATAAACGAAAGTAAAAAAATGAGATAAAAAGTAACACAATAAGATGACATAACAATAAGGAGGCTATATACAGGTGGTACCTGTACCGAGTCAATGTGGAGGCTATATACAGGTGGTACCTGTACCGAGTCAATGTGGAGGCTATATACAGGTGGTACCTGTACCGAGTCAATGTGGAGGCTATGTACAGGTGGTACCTGTACCGAGTCAATGTGGAGGCTATATACAGGTGGTACCTGTACCGAGTCAATGTGGGGGGTACAGGTTAGTCGAGGTTATATGTACATGTATGTAGGGGTAAAGTGACAATGCATAGCTAACTGACTATGCATAGTAGCAATGTAAAAACATATGTGTGTGTGCATCTGCGTATCTTTGTGTCAGGTATTTATGTGGGTGTTTGTGGTTTTGCATGTTTTATGCTGTGTGTGTGTGTGTGTGTGTGTGTGTGTGTGTGTGTGTGTGTGTGTGTGTGCGTGTGAACAGGTTTTCTTGGGAAGACTTTGACTTGTAGCGAGGATGCCAGTGGGGATTAAGTTGGATGGGGTCTCACTGTGCGTTTGGTGCTTATGCTGTGTGTGTGTACGCGCTGTCTCGCTCATTTATATAATCACGTTTGAAATGCCCATCCTTCACACATACCCAGGGGAGGGACAACTCACTCACGTGTTCAACTAAAATACACACAGACACACACATTCATCCTGACATGCACAACAAAGTACACAATACACACATACTCAAAAGATTATTAGGAAAGGCGCACTAATGGTTTGACACACAAAAACACTCATCCGTATGTAATGAAACAGACACGTGTACAGACAGACATGATGCAGTGCTAAACTGAATCCATGATGCACTTCAGCCATAACAAACCTCATCCTGGTTAACTAGCTATCTGCACTGATTTACACAGACACTCCCATCACCCATCCCCTTTCTTCCTCAAGTGCCATACCGACACACACACATGAACACGCACGCATGCACACAAACAAGACAGACTGCCCCCCTCCTGACCCTCACCCTCATTTCCATCTCTATGGTATCTCCCGTCAGCAAAGGGGTTGTGCTGCGTTCTGACACCCACTGAATAAACCATGGATCCCTACCCCCTCCACCCCAATGCCATGGTACGGCCTTACGTAACAGGCCCACTTTCACAGCCACACACTCTCATTTAGACTGCAGCTAGCTACGGCTAACCACTAACTAAGGCTATACTGGGGAGAGAGATGGAGGAGGGGGGAGAGACCGGGGGGGCTGAGGAACAGGAGAGAGATGGAGGAGGGGAGAGACCGGGGGGGGGCTGAGGAACAGGAGAGAGATGGAGGAGGGGAGAGACCGGGGGGAGGGGAGGCTGAGGAACAGGAGAGAGATGGAGGAGGGGAGAGACCGGGGGGGGGGGAGGCTGAGGAACAGGAGAGAGATGGAGGAGGGGAAAGACCGGGGGGAGGGGAGGCTGAGGAACAGGGGAGAGATGGAGGAGGGGAAAGACCGGGGGAGGGGAGGCTGAGGAACAGGGGAGAGATGTAGGAATGGGAGCAAGGGATGGGAGGGTGAGAGGAGGCAAAGGAGTAGAGAGAGGGGAGGGTGAAAGGAGGGATGATGGGAGGAGGGGAGAGATATGTAAAAGGGACACACTGGGGAGAGGGAGGAGAGGGAGATAGAAATGGGAGCAAGGGGGAAGGGTGAAATGCGGGAGAGAGAGGCAAGAAGTGAGGTGGAGAAGAGAGAGGAAAGATGGGAGAGAGAGGAGGAGAGGAAGGAGAATGGTATAAAAGAAAAGGACAGATGGGAACAAGGAGAGGAAGTAAGAGAGTGGCAAACAGGAGTGTGTCTGGGATAGAAAGAAGATATGAAGAAAAAGAGACAGACAGACAGACAGACTTTCCACTCTGGAACAACATCAGTAGGAGGGGTGAGAGGAGAATGGAGAGCAGGAGAAAACGGGTGAAGAGGGACTCTGAGACATAAAGATCTAGTCAGAGTGTAGGAAAGAGGGGGGCTGGGAGAGAGGAGGATTCAGGGACATGTTCTATTCAGCTACCCTGCAGCAGCTATTTGGAACCTCCATTGAAAGCGTTGAGGCCACACAGAAACACAGGGAAAGACCTCGGAAAGGCTCCAGGAACAAACATGCTCTCTCAGTATTCTGGATTTAGTCCCACCATCCACATTATCATCTGCATTATTATCCACATGATCATCAACATACAATAGCTGAAAGACCTGGCACTGCCTTCTGTTTACTGCCAAACACGTTGTTTTATCAGTGTGTTTCTCCTCCAGCTGCTCCAGAATAAAACACAGTAGGATTCTACCAGAGAGGATCTGGACCATCTAGAGGATACTGCCTGTTTTAGTTTGATTGACAATGTGGAATCAATCAAGGTCAAACACAAGAATAGTCATTACAACTGTTTCCGACTGTGTGTGCGTGTGTGTGTATAGGTGCGGGCCCGTGCAGATGTGCAGGAGCTGCGCCAGTGGCAGAGGGAGCTTAGAGAGTATAACCGTGACATCACCAAAACAGTCCAAGAATTCTGGGCTCACCAGGAGAGCCGGGGTGAGTGACACACACACACACACACACACACACACACACACACACACACACGTAACTGACAAAATAATGGAAACAATTGAGTAAATCTGGTAGGGATGGGCACGCTTATTCAGATGTCCGAAAGTCTGCATACTTCTATTTTAACAATGAAAAGGCTTTGTCTAAATGTAATTGTCTATGAGACAATGCTACACACAAGGATATGCCATGGCATTTGAAATTTTGTATTCAATAAAACTATCTTTTGAATGTAGTTTTTATGACATAAAGTACATACCATAGTAGCCTACACGGGTTTCACGTGTGTGTTATTGTCGGCCAAGTGGCACCGTCTACACTCAGTGGCTCCATGTGTAGTAAGCAACGTGGGAGATCTCTAATCAATGCAAAATGGAATTAAAATGACAGAATTGAGTTAGTTAAATGAGAAGGAGTAGGCTACAACTACCAGAAACCATAAGGTAAGTTGTTGTTTAATCTGAATGGAGTTGCTGCTGAGGAGAGAGCGAGAGAGAGTGAAGGAGAGAGAGTGAAGGAGAGAGAGGGAAGGAGAGGGAGAGAATGAGAGCAGGAGAAGGAGGGGGAAGAAATATGGGAAGTGAAGGAGACAGAAGAGAAAATGTCTGCAGGGTTCAGGATGTCTTTGTGACACAGAGGGAGGGGAGGGGGACTGCACACATCTTCAGAAAGAGATGGAGGCAGGAAAGAAGGAGAAAGAGAGTGAGGGAGATGAAAATGTCAGCGCGGGTGTGTGTGTGTGTGTGTGTGTTGGGGGGCGCGGGGTAACATCAAATGACACTGTCTTCTGTAAGGATTATCTGTCTGCAATGTGTGTGTGTGTGTGTGTGTGTGTGTGTGTGTGTGTGTGTGTGTGTGTGTGTGTGTGTGTGTGTGTATATATGTGTGTGTGTGTATATATATATAGTGTAGAGCAGCTGGGAATGTAGGCCCTATTCCAGAGAGAAAACCCTGAGCCCTTAATGGCTGACTGGCTGGCATTCCGGGAGAACGCCACAGCTCTGTCCTTGACAACACACACACACTTTACAAATATGCACACACACAAACATAACCACATGCTCAATACATACAGAAGCACAGATTACAATGCACATACATGCACAGAATATCTCCGTTACATACATACAAACAGATATGCTTAAACATACATACACACAGGCAGATGTTTTAGCAGCCCTGCACATAGCACGTCTACATTTTGTTTTAGACACACACACACACACACACTCCACTAACACACGCACACACTCCACTCACACACACACACTGACACAACGGTCTTTTCCACATGACCACCACATTGAGGCACGCATTCCAAAACGACAAAGGCACACACACCACACACATCCAAATAGCTGTGGAGCAGCGAACATTCTTACACTTCCTGGTACACGACACTCCTGCTGCGTGAAGCGAGTGCTGACCTGACATTCCAGCAGGGGGCCTGGGGAGGCTGCGGGAGCACAGAAACACACCTGACCTTATGTTCTCAATGGAGATGGAGAGGGACCTCTCTATCTCTCAGCATCAGCACCTGTTGTCAATGGAGACCTCTCTCTACTCTCTACCTCTCAACAGCAGTACCTGGATACAGTATTCTCAATGGGGAGGTACTTCTCTCTATACCTGACGACTGTGTTGTCAATGCAGACCTCTCTACTCTCTACCTCTCAACAGCAGCACCTGGATACAGTATTCTCGATGGGGGAGGTACTTCTCTCTATACCTGACTACTGTGTTGTCAATGGAGACCTCTACCTCTCAACATAAGCACCTCTACATACTCTCAACAGCAGTACCAGGACCACAGCATTCTCAATGGGGAGAGAGAAACCTGCTGAGGAAAAATAGAGATAGATGACTACTGAGAAAGAAGGAGAAAATTGTCAATGGAGACTCTCTGACCCTGGGCTGTCTTTTCAACAGCAGCACCTGGATACAGTATTCTCAATGGGGAGGTACATACTCAGACCCAGTCGGATACCTGACTACTGTGAGAGTCAATGGAGACCTCTCTCTAGAGAGAAAGTACCTCAACATTCACCATTACACAGCACCTGATCTCAGGATACAGTCACCATTCACATGGGGAGGACCCAGTACCATCATCTATACCTGACTACTGTGTTGTCAATGCATTCACCTTCCAGGCTGATCTCATCTGACCCAGTACCATACCATACCCATTCACCATTGGACTTCACAGGCTGATCTCATCTGACCCAGTACATACCATACCCATTCACCATTACACACTTCACAGGCTGTTGTCAATGCAGTCCATACCCATCACCATTACCTTCACAGGCTGATTCAACATATTCAGCACCACAGGCTGATCTCATCTGACCCAGTACCATACCATACCCATTCACCATTACACACTTACAGGCTGATCTCATCTGACCCAGTAACATACCATACCCATTCACCATTACACACTTCACAGGCTACCATACATTACTACACATTCAACATCAGCACCACAGCATTGATACAGTACTGTGTGTGACCATACCAGACCCATTCACCATTACACAACAGGCTGATCTCATCTGACCCAGTACCATGGTAGAGACATCCAGAGACCTTGCTCACAGGCTGATTCATTTGACCCAGTAACATACCATACCCATTCACCATTACACACTTCACAGGCTGATCTCATCTGACCCAGTACCATACCATACCCATTCACCATTACACACTTACAGGCTGATCTCATCTGACCCAATCACTTACAGGACCCAGTACCATACCATACCCATTCACCATTACACACTTCACAGGCTGATCTCATCTGACCCAGTACCATACCATACCCATTCACCATTACACATGGATCTGACCCAGTACCATACCATAATTCACCATTAAACTTCACAGGCTGATCTCATCTGACCCAGTACCATACCAGATCCATTCACCATTACACACTTCACAGGCTGATCTCATCTGACCCAGTACCATACCATACCCAGGACCATTACACATAAATGGTAAGTGTGTGACCCATACCCACCAGCATTCACCATTACACACATTCACCATTAGGACACTTCACAGGCTGATCTCATCTGACCCAGTACCATACCATACCCATTCACCATTACACACTTCACAGGCTGATCTCATCTGACCCAGTACCATACCATACCCATTCACCATTACACACTTCACAGGCTGATCTCATCTGACCCAGTACCATACCATACCCATTCACCATTACACACTTCACAGGCTGATCTCATCTGACCCAGTACCATACCATACCCATTCACCATTACACACTTCACAGGCTGATCTCATCTGACCCAGTACCATACCATACCCATTCACCATTACACACTTCACAGGCTGATCTCATCTGACCCAGTACCATACCATACCCATTCACCATTACACACTTCACAGGCTGATCTCATCTGACCCAGTACCATACCATACCCATTCACCATTACACACTTCACAGGCTGATCTCATCTGACCCAGTACCATACCATACCCATTCACCATTACACACTTCACAGGCTGATCTCATCTGACCCAGTACCATACCATACCCATTCACCATTACACACTTCACAGGCTGATCTCATCTGACCCAGTACCATACCATACCCATTCACCATTACACACTTCACAGGCTGATCTCATCTGACCCAGTACCATACCATACCCATTCACCAGTACCATACCATACCCATTCACCATTACACACTTCACAGGCTGATCTCATCTGACCCAGTACCATACCATACCCATTCACCATTACACACTTCACAGGCTGACCTCATCTGACCCAGTACCATACCATACCCATTCACCATTACACACTTCACAGGCTGATCTCATCTGACCCAGTACCATACCATACCCATTCACCATTACACACTTCACAGGCTGATCTCATCTGACCCAGTACCATACCATACCCATTCACCATTACACACTTCACAGGCTGATCTCATCTGACCCAGTAACATACCATACCCATTCACCATTACACACTTCACAGGCTGATCTCATCTGACCCAGTACCATACCATACCCATTCACCATTACACACTTCACAGGCTGACCTCATCTGACCTAGTACCATATCATACCCATTCACCATTACACACTTCACAGGCTGATCTCATCTGACCCAGTACCATACCATACCCATTCACCATTACACACTTCACAGGCTGATCTCATCTGACCCAGTAACATACCATACCCATTCACCATTACACACTTCACAGGCTGATCTCATCTGACCCAGTACCATACCATACCCATTCACCATTACACACTTCACAGGCTGATCTCATCTGACCCAGTACCATACCATACCCATTCACCATTACACACTTCACAGGCTGATCTCATCTGACCCAGTACCATACCATACCCATTCACCATTACACACTTCACAGGCTGATCTCATCTGACCCAGTACCATACCATACCCATTCACCATTACACACTTCACAGGCTGATCTCATCTGACCCAGTACCATACCATACCCATTCACCATTACACACTTCACAGGCTGATCTCATCTGACCCAGTACCATACCATACCCATTCACCATTACACACTTCACAGGCTGATCTCATCTGACCCAGTACCATACCATACCCATTCACCATTACACACCTCACAGGCTGATCTCATCTGACCCAGTACCATACCATACCCATTCACCATTACACACTTCACAGGCTGATCTCATCTGACCCAGTACCATACCCATTCACCATTACACACTTCACAGGCTGATCTCATCTGACCCAGTACCATATCATACCCATTCACCATTACACATTTCACAGGCTGAAACACAAGCACTGGAAATGGCCTAAAAACCTCACCGGCTGAAACATTTAATGACCCCATTAAGGCTGTGACGGTCATGGAATTTTTGGATGAGGGTTATTAGTCAGCCAAATGGCCGTGGTCACGTTCTAATCATTTGAATAGCACATTTTCTCCTCTACTCCGATCCTGACTGCATGGGCTGCTGCTGCAGTGAGGGGGACTTTGCTACAACACCTTGTTGTTTCAGCAAGGAGCAACAAAGTTTCATCACGTTGTAAAGAGTCCATGTTACGACGGAAATGCCCAACCAGTCAGCTGTTCGTTCCACACAAACACTTACAAAAAATGGTTATGGTGGTTATGGAAACTCACCATTTTCACAAAACGTCACCATACCCATTCACCATTACACACTGAAACATAATTCACCATTACACAGTACCAATGACTTGGATTGAAACATTATCACCTGGAAATGGACTTAAAGACATTCTGAAACATAAGCACTGGAAATGGACTTAAAGACATTCTGAAACATAAGCACTACACAAATGACTTGGAGTTGAAACATTATCACTGGAAATGGACTTAAAGACATTCTGAAACATAAGCACTGGAAATGGACTTAAAGACATTCTGAAACATAAGCACTGGAAATGACTTGATTGAAACATTATCACTGGAAATGGACTTAAAGACATTCTGAAACATAAGCACTGGAAATGGACTTAAAGACATTCTGAAACATAAGCACTGGAAATGGACTAAAGACATTCTGAAACATAAGCACTGGAAATGACTTGGATTGAAACATTATCACTGGAAATGGACTTAAAGACATTCTGAAACATAAGCACTGGAAATGACTTGGATTGAAACATTATCACTGGAAATGGACTTAAAGACATTCTGAAACATAAGCACTGGAAATGACTTGGATTGAAACATTATCACTGGAAATGGACTTAAAGACATTCTGAAACATAAGCACTGGAAACAAGCAGGAAAAACCTTCATACTGAGGCGGTCTCGACAGGGTTCTCAGACATGGCCACCACAGGTCAGGTCAGGATTGGTGGTCAAGTGTCAGCTGACAGGTGCAGAGCTCAGCACCACATTTATCTATCTCCTCGTGTCCTTGACCTCGTGTACCATGTGAGGAATGTATCTCTGATGATGGTTCAGTGAACACGACAAAATAACAAAGCTAGCTAATCCCATAGCTCGATAACTCCACAACAGGTTTGGGGTCAATTCCATTTAAATTCAGGATGTAAACTGATATTCCAATTCGAAATAAAACATTTTTCAATACTTTTTGGGGTAAAATTTTCATTTGCTTCCTGTTTACTTGATTGAATTGAAATTTAACCCAAACACCATCATTAACCAGTGTAAACATAGCAAACCATCATACACAACATTGTGTCTGTGACGTCTACAACACATTCATTTCTCTCTCTCTCTCTTTGTTTGAGTATTGTAACTGGTCAAATATAAAGAACTCAATTCTATTCAAGAAAGCTTTGCATCTATGATGTCACGTCTATTGTCTATTACTGAGGCTAACAATAGAACAGGCCTGGCAGCTGTCACCATGAGCTAGTCTACAAACCTCTGAATCGTGTGTGTTTGTGGATAAACTGTATGTTTGGTTTATTTTGTTTTATTCTTCCATAGTGAGCTCGGCCCTCAATGACCTCAGGGGGGACTCCACCACCCCTCAGACCCCTCAGCTCGGCGGTGGGTACTCCAACTCCGACGTGTCCATCCAGGTGGTCTCCCCCACCCCCCAGAGCACCGTGTTCCACACCCCCACCTCCCAGATGAGTCCTGAGAGCAGCGAGTCGCTGACCCCCAGCCTGCAGGGAGTAGAGGACCTGACCAGGGAGGAGAGGACACTAACTGACTCACTGACCCTGCCCGATGCTGCTGATGCTGCCGTCACTGTTTTAGCCACCGCTATGGATACCTTTTCCCCATCCTTAGGTAGCCACTGAAAGGCCATAGAGGCTGATGCAATGTGTGTCCCAAATGGCACCCTATTCCCAATCCTGGTCCTGGAGGGCTGAAATACAGTGACTTGCAAAAGTATTCACCCCCTTGGCATTTTTCCTATTTTGTTGCCTTACAACCTGGAATTGAAATATATTTTGTTGGGGGGGGTTGTATCATTTGATTTACACAACATGCCTACCAATTTGAAGATGGAAAATGTGTTTTTATTCTGAATCAAACAAGAAAATACAAAAAAACTTGAGCGTGCATAACTATTCACCGCCCCCAAAGTCAATACTTTGTTGACCCGCCTTTTGCAGCAATTACAGCTGCAAGCCTCTTGGGTTATGTCTCTTATAAGCTTGGCACATCTAGTCACTGGCATTTTTCAAGTTGGATGGGTTCCGCTGCTGCAATCTTTAAGTCATACCACAGATTCTCAATTGGATTGAGGTCTGGGCTTTGACTAGGCCATTCTAAGACATTTAAATGTTTCCCTTAAACCACTCGAGTGTTTCTTTAGCAGTATGCTTAGGGTCATTGTCCTGCTGGAAGGTGAACCTCTGTCCCAATTTCAAATCTCTGGAAGGCCAAACAGGTTTCCCTCAAGAAATACTTTCTATTTGGCGCCATCCATCATTCCTTCAATTCTGACCAGTTTCCCTGCCAATGACTAACATCCCCACAGCATGATGCTGCCACCACCGTGCTTCACTGGATGGTGTACTCGGTGTGATGAGAGGTGTTGGGTTTGCACCAGACATAGCGTTTTCCTTGATGGCCAAAAAGCTACATTTTAGTCTCACCTGACCAGAGTATCTTCTTCCATATGTTTGGAGAGTCTCCCACATGCCTTTTGGCGAACACCAAACGGGTTTGCTTATTTTCTTCTTTAAGCAATGGCTTTTTTTCTGGACACTCTTCCATAAAGCCCAGCTCTGTGGAGTGCAGGCTTAAAGTAGTCCTATGGACAGATACTCCAATCTGCAGCTCCTTTAGGGTTATCTTTGGTCTCTTTGTTGCCTCTCTGATTAATGCCCTCCTTGCCTGGTCCGTGAGTTTTGGTGGGCGGACCTCTCTTGGCAGGTTTGTTATGGTGCCATATTCTTTCTTTTTTATATAAGGGATCCATGGGATGTTTCACTTCCCATGTCAAAGTTTTGGATAGTTTTTATAACCCAACCCTGATCTGTACATCTCCACAACTTTGTCCCTGGCCTGTTTTGGAGAGCTCCTTGGTCTTCATGGTGTCTCTTGCTTGGTGGTGCCCCTTGCTTAGGGGTGTTGCAGACTCTGGGACCTTTCAGAACAGAGCATATACTGAGATCATGTGACAGATCATGTGACACTTAGATAGCACACAGGTGGACTATATTTACCTAAATATGTGACTTCTGAAGGTAATTGGTTGCACCAGATCATATTTAGGGGCTTCATAGCGAAGGGGGTGGATATATATGCACGCACCACTTTTCCGTTTTTTTTTTTTTTAAACAATGTTTTTTTTTTTTTTTCACTTCACCAATTTGGACTATTTTGTGTATGTCCATTACATGAAATACAAATACATTCAAATTACAGGTTGTAATGCAACAAAATAGGAAAAACGCCAAGGGGGATGAATACTTTTGCAAGGCACTGTACTTCTGGTTTTCATTCCCTCTGTCTAAACAGGGACTAATTCAGACCTGGGACACCAGGTGTGTGCAACAAACTACCAGGTAGAAACTAAAAGCAGAAATGTTTTGTGTTCCAGGATTGGGCCTGCCCTATATAGTGCACTACTTGACCAACTACCTGTCCCTCCATATTGTTTCTGTGGCTAGGGACCTTGCCGACTACGCCAACTGGTCAAAAGTAATACACCTTACAGGGAATAGGGTGCTACTGCAGAGCATGACATGTACATCATCAATGTTATATCAACATCACCACTTTTACACACTATTACTGACACACTACTGATGAAGAGCATAGGTTACACACTATTACTGACACACTACTGATGAAAGCATGGGTTACACACTATTACTGACACACTACTGATGAAGAGCATAGGTTACACACTATTACTGACACACTACTGATGAAGAGCATGGGTTACACACTATTACTGACACACTACTGATGAAGAGCATAGGTTACACACTATTACTGACACACTACTGATGAAGAGCATGGGTTACACACTATTACTGACACACTACTGATGAAGAGCATAGGTTACACACTATTACTGACACACTACTGATGAAGAGCATAGGTTACACACTATTACTGACACACTACTGATGAAGAGCATAGGTTACACACTATTACTGACACACTACTGATGAAGAGCATAGGTTACACACTATTACTGACACACTACTGATGAAGAGCATAGGTTACACACTATTACTGACACACTACTGATGAAGAGCATAGGTTACACACTATTACTGACACACTACTGATGAAGAGCATAGGTTACACACTATTACTGACACACTACTGATGAAGAGCATAGATTACACACTATTACTGACACACTACTGATGAAGAGCATAGGTTACACACTATTACTGACACACTACTGATGAAGAGCATGGGTTACACACTATTGCTGACACACTACTGATGAAGAGCATAGGTTACACACTATTACTGACACACTACTGATGAAGAGCATGGGTTACACACTATTACTGACACACTACTGATGAAGAGCATAGGTTACACACTATTACTGACACACTACTGATGAAGATCATAGGTTACACACTAATATTAGAACCCGTATCGATACGTACTGTAAAGATGACTAGACACTCTGGTGGTCACTAGCACAATGGCTTTGCTTCTAATCACCTCTCCTCCACAGCGCATAGAAAGGTACATATATTTCCTGTATTTGTCACTTCCTTTTTCCACGAACAAGGTGATAATAATGCTTCATGAAACAGACAAATGTTCCCACTCAGAACAGGAATTTAGGGCAGAGAAAAGGATAAGAGCAGATGAACAGAATAGCACATTCTTTTTCCAACTTAGCCTTGTGTCCTGCAAGTCAGGAAGCTGAATGACCCTGTTGATGGAAAGAGGAAGCGAAAGTGAGATCTGAGAAGAGTGATCTCTCAGTGACTGAGAGCAAGCGGATAAACAGGACAGCAATAAAACACTGAAAATGACAAGATAGAGTGTGCTGTACTTTACTCCCTCATGGACCTTTTAGAGACCATTGACATTCCATTGGTTTTGAGAGTGCAATTCAGTGTGTTGGCATTATATCCACTGATATATGTCTGAGGGACTTACCTGCAGAGACCCTGCTCATGAAGACCTCACAGTTTTCATTTGGACCAAATCACAGAGCAGAACAGCATGTTGGCCCTGTGATGGACACCTGCTGGGCCAATCATGACGCAGCAGCCCCCAGAAGGCCCAGGCCAGGGAAGGGAGAGAGATGTATCTCAGTCAGTAGGTAATTGGATGCCCGGGGCACAGCTGCCACTGGGTTAGGGTGAGGCGATAAAACAGCTCATTTCATTTCGAGGACATTTGATAGGCCTGAGCAACCAGCACTCCACAGTAGAGCTTGGCTGGCTGGCTGGCTGGAAACAGTGAGTTCTGTTGCATGGTGAAACTGGATCACATAGCAGTGGGTAGGTAGCATTAGCCCAGCAGGTAGCAGGACTGCTCTACTAGTTTCAATGTTACTGCATGCACTGGCATGAAAGCTTTAGCCTGGCCTCACATCTGTATGTGCTTTTGTCAACTCTGACTGGCTGAGGAGTAATCTGGGGAGAAGGCACATCTAGTTGAGGAGTAGTCTGGGGTGAAGGTAACTCTGGCTGAGGAGTAGTCTGGGGAGAAGGTAACTCTGGCTGGGGAGTAGTCTGAGGAGAAGGTAACTCTGGCTGGGGAGTAGTCTGGGGAGAAGGTAACTCTGGCTGGGGAGTAGTCTGGGGAGAAGGTAACTCTGGCTGGGGAGTAGTCTGGGGAGAAGGTAACTCTGGCTGGGGAGTAGTCTGGGGAGAAGGTAACTCTGGCTGGGGAGTAGTCTGGGGAGAAGGTAACTCTGGCTGGGGGAGTAGTCTGGGGAGAAGGTAACTCTGGCTGGGGAGTAGTCTGGGGAGAAGGTAACTCTGGCTGGGGAGTAGTCTGGGGAGAAGGTAACTCTGGCTGGGGAGTAGTCTGGGGAGAAGGTAACTCTGGCTGGGAGTAGTCTGGGGAGAAGGTGGCTGGGGGAGAAGGTAACTCTGGCTGGGGAGTAGTCTGGGGAGAAGTAACTCTGGCTGGGGAGTAGTCTGGGGAGAAGGTAACTCTGGCTGGGGAGTAGTCTGGGGAGAAGGTAACTCTGGCTGGGGAGTAGTCTGGGGAGAAGGTAACTCTGGCTGGGGAGTAGTCTGGGGAGAAGGTAACTCTGGCTGGGGAGTAGTCTGGGGAGAAGGTAACTCTGGCTGGGGAGTAGTCTGGGGAGAAGGTAACTCTGGCTGGGGAGTAGTCTGGGGAGAAGGTAACTCTGGCTGGGGAGTAGTCTGGGGAGAAGGTAACTCTGGCTGGGGAGTCTGGGAGAAGTCTGGGGGGAGAGAAGGTAACTCTGGCTGGGGAGTAGTCTGGGGAGAAGGTAACTCTGGCTGGGGAGTAGTCTGGGGAGAAGGTAACTGGCTGGCTGGGGGGGAGTAGTCTGGGGAGAAGGTAACTCTGGCTGGGGAGAAGGCGGAAGCATATACAGACCAGGCTATGACATCTTGGGGATCGGTCACAAACTAGGAAACTTTTTTCTTCTAATCAGGGCCTCAACTTTTATGGATATTAGTCCTTCTATACTGGGGATGTGAAGGGTGGAGGGTACTACTGCACTACTCTGAAGATCTGTATTTCAATTTGGCCTATATATCTGTCAATGTCCCCTCCCAGTGACGTCTTGACAAACCAACTGAACAGCTTTAACCCTTCCATGTTCAATGTCTGGAACAGAGAGTAAGGAGCAATGAACGAATCAGTCTTGATACCTGTCACTTTAGGGTCCCAGTAATTCACTATGGACTCTATAGTGGTCGTAAATCACCACGGTTGTGTCCCAAATGGCACCAGCACCCTATTCTATATATAGTGCACTACTTTTGACCAGACCTCTATGTAGGGAATAGGGTGCCATTTGGGACAACTTGGGACAGAGTTCCAGTGGGCCTGTTCTTGTTTAGAAATAAAAACATGATCCATCGAAAGGCGTTAACTACAAACATGACACTTTATTGAACGTTTGCCTGAATCGGTTACAGAATCTGAGAGTTAACTGTTTGTTCTTCTAATCAGGGGAGACATAGTTCTATACATAGGCATGCTGCGTCACTGCACAGTCACAGCTGTGAAAACCAATACCACCCCGTCGGATGCCCCGAATGGAACAGTGTGAAGGCAAGCCAATTCAGGAGTAGACAAGTCAAGGACATGTCAAACCCAGACACGAGGGGTGTTTACAAATGGGGCTGCCCAGGGGGGGAAACGAACTTGACAGAACAGTAGTATGTGTAAAATCTCACCCTAATTTGTTCATAGCATCTTTATAAACACATACATGAAGATCTAGATCTTTAGTAATTTCATAGAGATTTCCTTCCAAACTGGTAGGGGGTACAGTATTTGGGTAATCTGATGATGTCACAAGCAACTCCAACAGGTTATTTGTGGGCCCTTTGGCCTGTTTTGGACCCTATCCCCTGACACCCCCTACAGTTCTCTGCCGTGTCTCTTATACAACCGTCCTTATCTCTCTCGTGTTCAAGAAAGCACAGACATAAAACTGTCATCTGATATACGCTAAAAAATATGATTTTTGTCACATGACCTTCACATAAATATAATTAGTATTTAACAGTACGTCTGAGAGAAAGGTACTTACATGTATATAAATGGTGATGAGCATGCACAGATAGGTAGTCATCGACGAGTGCAAAAATCTACTAAGTAACAGTAATTTTTTACTTTTTTTTGTACTCCACATTGAGTGAAAACATCACAAGATTGAAGAATTGAAACCCGCCCCTCTTCGGTTCTGGGAGGGTGAATCTCCACAGTTGTTCCTTGCTTGTTGTCCACCCACAGCCCTGAGGACAGGACCCGTATTCACAAAGCATCTTAGGGTAGGAGTGCTGATCTAGGATCAGGTCTCTCCTGTCCATATAATCTTATTCAGTATTATCTAAAAGGCAGAACTGATCCTATGCCAGCACTCTGAGGCCTGTAGCCTGTCCCACTGGAACCTGGCACAGTGCAGTCAGAACGGGCCTGGGTCTGCCCCGGAGAGGCCCGAACAAAGCCTGCGTTGGCATGCAGCGCTGTGGGTTAGGGCCATATACAGAATAACCAATCTAGTAATTATATTTCTATGGTTAGGCCAACATGTAGCGCCTGCCTACCTACCCACCAGTGGAGGCTGGTGGGAGGAGCTATAGGAGGACAAGCTCATTGTAATGGCTGGAATGCAATATATGGAATGGTATCAAACATATGGAAATGTATGACTATGTTCCATTAATTCCATTCCAGACATTACAATGAGCCTGTCCTCCTATAGCTCCTCCAACCAGCCTCCACTGCTACCCACCCCCCAGTGAAGAGACATCCTGTAGCCCAATGACCCAGGATTACACCAAAAGACCCTTTGGGTCATAGGTCATAGATCAGAGGTAATTCTACCATCACTGATCTACTCTCTGCATCACTCTATTATATCACAGACACAGTAGTCATTATCTATGAAGTGCAAAACAACAAGTATTTCTGATTAGCATTATGCAACGAATGTCATATCTCTGAAAAATGTATTACGTTTCCCCATATAATAAAACTGTTTGTTACAGCAGACAGTGAAACATGTTTTGACAGAGGATACTGTATAGGAGATTTCCAAAGTTGTCGCAAGTAGGAAAAACCACACCCAAAGTTAGCTAGATGCCTCACAGACAGACCGTTGTGTTTTTCAACATTAATAATCAAATCAAATGAAATTTAAAACATGGCTAGCATCTTGAAATATGTTTTAAAATACTAGTTAAAAAGAACAAAGAAAGACACCAGCAAGAGAAAAATAAAAAATGAAATAACAATAAAATCAATCCAGTCACAAATCCGATAAATTAAAATCTAATCATTATTCCACTAGTCAGATGCCCAGTGGTTTATATAATCTATTAGGCTGGTGTCTAAAAAAAATCATCTTCTACAGTCAAAAAGAAATCTAACCAAAACAAGCTATACAGCACTACTATATACAGTACACAGCGTGTCTCTCTCTCGTAAGGGGAGAGCTGGTAAGTATGTAAGGGAGCGGGAGACTGAAAACAGAGACCTTGCTGTAACACAAGAGTCTTTCTTGGCACAGAAAACAGTAGTTACCAGCACAGACGGACGAGAGGAGGGAGAGAGGCTTCTCAGATAAGGAGGACAGCACAGAGCAGTGCTGCCTTCCCCACAGACAGACACACACACACACTGGGGAAAGAGCCATTTTGTCACACAGATACGTTTGCTGATTGGGGGGAAGTCAAAGCGATGTAGCCGTCACATCGTCCATTGTAACCCCTCTGGACTGGCTCCTCCTTCTCTCTCTAGCTACCCATCCCCCTTTTCTCCTCCAGTCCTCCCCACAGGCTTATAGCTGATCTCACAGTATACTATATCTGATCATTCACAGGGACCAGGACAGGCAGTTCCAGACCCCAGTCAGGGCTTGTCTATATATAGGCTGACAGTATGGGGTTGTGTATCTGGAGCCGACCAAGACGTCTGGAACTCTGGATCCTTTTGTCAGGCTCACTGGAAACCAGTCTGGAGGAAATGGGAGAGGCACAGCCAGGACTGGAACAGGACTGGAGCTGTGTATTGCACAGTTGTTGTATATCCTCCCAACACTGATCAAATCAATAACACACACACGCACAAGCGTGCGCACACACACACAAACAGATAGAACATGTTTTTTTATCTCTATGCACACACACACACACACACACATTTGAAAAAACAAAACAGTAAAAGGGAAGTCCATCTCCTCCCCGCCGACCCATTTCTCTCTGATATAAAAGGACAGTTGGTTCAGTCCTGCTGGTTCAGAAAGTCTCTGTGGTCACAGGAGAACATGGTGGGAAAACACAGCCTGTCTGACCTACATACACAGTCCCTGTCTGACACCCTGTCTGTCCAATCAAGATCCCCTCCTCACTGACTGACATCCTGTCCATCCAATCAACATCCCCGGATTCCCCCGGTTCCTACTGTTCGTCCAGTAGGAGCTTAGCTCTGTCCGCCAGGTGCTAGGTGAGCTGGATAGGTGTATAGTAGTTTGCAGTCATATTGTCGTTATGGTTAGTTGGACCGCAGCCGGGGTGGGTTCACAGTTTGGGGTTAGACAAGTGGAAAGACGAGATGAGTAGAGGTGAGTCCAGGTTACTCAGTAAAGGTGAGTCCAGGTTACTCAGTAGAGGTGATTCCAGGTTACCCAGTAGAGGTGAGTCCAGGTTACTCAGTAGAGGTGAGTCCAGGTTACTCAGTAGAGGTGAGTCCAGGTTACTCAGTAGAGGTGAGTCCAGGTTACCCAGTAGAGGTGAGTCCAGGTTACTCAGTAGAGGTGAGTCCAGGTTACTCAGTAGAGGTGAGTCCAGGTTACTCAGTAGAGGTGAGTCCAGGTTACTCAGTAGAGGTGAGTCCAGGTTACTCAGTAGAGGTGAGTCCAGGTTACTCAGTAGAGGTGAGTCCAGGTTACTCAGTAGAGGTGAGTCCAGGTTACTCAGTAGAGGTGAGTCCAGTAAAGGTGAGTCCAGGTTACTCAGTAGAGGTGAGTCCAGGTTACTCAGTGAGAGGTGAGTCCAGGTTACTCAGTAGTAGTGATTCCAGGTTACTCAGTAAAAGTCAGTCCAGGTTACTCAGAGGGAGGGTGGGGGGGGGGTATTTTGTTTTTGGGGTCCAGAGTCTTGGAGTAGAGCCAATATAGATGAGGTACACACACACATATATAAACAGGTAACTGACAAAATAATGGAAACACTTGAGTAAATGAGGTAGGGATGGGCACGGTTATTCGGATATTCAAATATCCAAATGGACGTTAGTATTTGAATACTTGTGAGAGTATTCATTTTTAGTCTATTTTAACAATGAAAAGGCTTTGTCTAAATGTAATTATTTATGAGACAATGCTATACACAAGGATATGCCATGACATTTGAAATTCTTAGTTTTATTGAATTAACTTTTGAATGTAGTTTTTATGACATAAAGTACATACCATAGTAGCCTACACGGGTTTCACGTGTGTATTGTCGGCCAATCAAAGTGGCACCGTCTACACTCAGTGGCTCCATGTGTAGTAAGCAACGTGGGAGATCTCTAATCAATGCAAAATGGAATTAAAATGACAGAATTATGTTAGTTAAATGAGAAGGAGTAGGCTACAACTACCAGAAACCATCAGGTAAGCTGTTGTTTAATCTGAATGGAGTTGTTGTAGACAAGGACGAGAAGCACAGCAAAATAACCTTAAGTACTTTTAGCTTAGGTAGCTAGCTAGCTGGCTAATATAGCTGGCTAACATAGCTAGCTTCTTTAGATTGATTTGATGCACACAAGACAGGCACTACCAGATGGGATGATGAATAACCTATGGAATCTACAAATTTGTTTAATTAGTCTTTCTCTCTCTCGTAAAACTCACTGGTACCTGCCAATCACACACACAAGCAAGCGGGATGCAAGTAGCACAGGCTGTACAGCAATCTAATTCCCAAGTTTAAACAACTCGACTATCCAGATCCTCCACAAAAATCATGATATTATTCAAATAGTGAAATTATTTCAAATGCCCATCCCTAAAATTAGATATTGAAAGCAGGTGCTTCTACACAGGTGTGGTTCCTGAGTTAATTAAGCAATTAACATCCCATCATTCTTTGAGTCAGGTATAAAAATGCTGAGCAGGCAATTATTCTGGCTACCATAACTATCCCCCCTTAGGATGATAATTCCCCCATCCACAGGGCACGAGGGGTCACTGAATGGTTTGATGAGCATGATGACGATGTAAACCATATGCCACGTCTGTCTCAGTCACCAGATCTCAACCCAGTTGAACACTTGTGGGAGATTCTGGAGTGATGCCTGAGACAGTGTTTCCACCACCATCAACAAAACAACAAATGTTGAAATTTCTCATGGAAGAAGGGTGTCGCCTGCCTCCAACAGAGTTCCAGACACTTGTAGAATCTATGTCAAGGTGCATTGAAGCTGTTCTCATGGTGGCCCAACACCCTATTAAGACACTTTATGTTGGTGTTTCCTTTATTTTGGCAGTTACCTGTAGGCACACACTGGCTAGAGAGGTTGGAGTTTAAGCCATACTTGTCCGTGTGTTATTCTATTGTGTGATGGGCTGTGGTGAGGTACAGGGCTGTAAGGTACCGTACCTACAGGAGGATGGAGGACAGAACACTGGCTAGAGAGGTTGGAGTTTAAGCCATACTTGTCCGTGGGTTATTCTATTGTGTGATGGGCTGTGGTGAGGTACAGGGCTGTAAGGTACTGTACCTACAGGGCTGCTAAGGGGATGGATGGAACAGAGCAAAACATTCTGCTTTAGAAGAGTTTCTCCCAAAATAAACAACAAAAACAGAGCAAATATCTCAAAAGGGAGAGAGGTTTCACAGTTTTTCAGAAGTTATACAGTGGCTTAGTAGTCTCGTGGGAGTAAACTTGACTCATACAAAAGAAACCTGACAGTCAACATTTCAAACCTCACATCTCCCAGATGAAAATGGTCTCCACAGCATTTGCAACCAAAATAGGGTTGTTTTTAAGTTGAATATCTCCTCCAGTGATTTAACTTCAAAACTAGCCGTAATGTTTTGATCTGTCCTCCAGACCTGCTCTCCCCCTCAGTCACACTCATTCAGTGGTTGGTTGGTGTATATGAATAACACAGGGTGGGTGGTGTGTGTAAGCCCTCAGTAAGTCATCTGTTTAACTGTCTGTCCCCATACGCACATAGAGATCTGGGGGTGGGGTCCATGTTATAGTTATCCTCTCTGGGTTATTCCTCTGTCCCTTCTTCATCACCCCATTCTTCCTTCTTCTTCTTCTTCATTTCTGTCCTTCACCACAGCTGCCTCCCCGTATAGGTCGGAGGTGCGGAGGGGACCTGTGAAAGGGAGGAGAGAGAGAAAGAAATGGGACGTCAGTTTGGTAATATACAGTGTTTGAAGTTGAGAGACACCTATGTAAACACACACACCACACCACACCACACCACACGTTCCTGATAAGAGGTTACATTTTGAATGTTGCCTGTATCACATCTTCAAAACCCCTTCTTTCCTCTTTAACTTCCTCCTCTCTCTTCCCCTTCTCTCTTCCTCTCTCTCTTCCCCCTCCCTCTTCCCCTTCTCTCTTCCCCCTTCTCTCTTCCCCTCTCTCTTCCTCCTCTCTCTTCCCCTTCTCTCTTCCTCTCTCTCTTCCCCTCTCTCTTCCTCCTCCCTATTCTCCTTCTCTTCCCCTCTCTCTCCTTTCTCTTCCTCCTTCTCTTCCTCCCTCTCTCTTCCTCTCTCTTCCTCCTTCTCTCTTCCCCTCTCTCTTCCTCCTCTCTCTTCCTCCTCTCTCTTCCCCTTCTCTCTTCCCCTCTCTCTTCCTCCTCTCTCTTCCCCTCTCTCTTCCCCTTCTCTCTTCCACTTCTCTCTTCCCCTCTCTCTTCCTCCTCTCTCTTCCCCTCTCTCTTCCCCTTCTCTCTTCCACTCTCTCTCCCCCTCTCTTCCTCCTCTCTCTTCCCTTCTCTCTTCCCCTCTCTCTTCCTCCTCTCTCTTCCCCTCTCTCTTCCTCCTCTCTCTTCCCCTCTCTCTTCCTCCTCTCTCTTCCCCTCTCTCTTCCTCCTCTGTCTTCCCCTCTCTCTTCCTCCTCTGTCTTCCTCCTCTCTCTTCCTCCTCTCTCTTCCCCTCTCTCTTCCTCCTCTCTCTTCCCCTTTCTCTTCCTCCTCTCTCCCTTTTTTTTATCTCGTCTTCCTCTCTCTCTTCCTCTCTCTTCTTCCTCTCTCTTCCCCTTTCTCTTCCTCCTCTCTCCCTTTTTTAATCTCGATTCAGTCTCAACAGCTAATCCTGCTCTTTATGCAGGAGAGAGCATCATTTCCAGAACTCCCCTCCTTTCCCTACTACCTACTAAAGTACATTAATACCACTCTGATGTAGGTGGCAGGTCTATGTGCATAATACTAGGAGGGAGACCATTTGGTTCACAGGTAAACATTCCCAGAGCTTTAGCTGGGCGGTGGCTCAGTGATTTCTGGCTGTTTTCTCGTTCCAGATTCTGCCTCTAATGTAGTGGCAGGTGTCAGAGCAGAGACTGGGAGGGAGCCATTTTAAAACGTTCCCAGAACGTAAGCTGAAAGTTGGCTCAGCGATTTTCTGGACGTGTGGCTCCAGACTCTGCCAGGTCAGCAACGTTTATTTATAGCGAGGTGATTGGAGGTTAGTCACATGCGCTAGGGAGCTCACTCACTCAACCATCCTGGGGCTATAAAGGGCGTGACTGGGCCAGGGACACAGCTGCATCACTCACACTGGAGAGATGGCTCTAGTCTGCAGCCCAGGGAACCCACTCCCTCATTCACACACGCACGCACACACACACACACACACACACACACACACACACACACACACACACACACACACACACACACACACACACACACACACACACACACACACACACACACACACACACACACACACACACACACACACACACACACACACACCCACACATTCTTGCGCAGAATAATCATTTGAGTTTGTATACCTGTGAATGGTAGCGTGTAAACGTGGGTGTAAATGTGTGTGTGCTCACTGCCCAGGTGAGTGAGAGTATGTTTCTATATATGTGTAAGTGTCTACACTGCTTTCTTGCTCAGGATCATAATCCGAGTTTTAATAGAGGTTGTGAATGGATGTGAAGCGTGGTCGGATGTGTAAACGTACAATATGAGAACTCACCGCTCCCCCATTCAGGATCATGGTCATCTCAGTGGGCTGGTACACGTTGCTGCGGAAGGGGGCACTGGGTCTGGGCGCTGTGTTACCATTATTATGACCTGCACTCCTCAGACCTGGCACAGCAGAGGAACAACGATATTCTCTTATTCTCTTCTGCAAACACATTCATTCATCCATTCTACATTAAGATCGACACAGGAACAGATGCCTCATCTGTACTTTTAACACACGTGCTGTACAGGTACTGTTTGTACCACGACAAAAACCACTGCTCTTATGGAGTTCTTTTTAACCCAGCATGGTAATATCACTATGTCACTATGTCCTACATCCAACCCCATACGCAGAAACATGCAGGTAAAACCTCAGTAGCGCTGTACTGAGCTTGTAAGCATGAATTTTAATACACATTTGAAAGTCAAAGTCTCTTGTTACCTGCAGTGTTTTCGTCAAAGCCATAGCCCTGGTTCTCCGGAAACTGCCTGTGTGAGAGGGGGATGTCCTCGTCGAAGCTGGTCTCCCTCATGCGGGACGGGGCCTGGGACGTGTCAAAATAGTCAGGGGCGGAGGGTTGTGGCGGGGAGCAGAGACAGGAGTGTGCCTCGGGCACGGCGTGGAACAGGAGGAGGAGCCAACCCTGTGCCACCAGTGCTATCGCCAATGCTGGATCGTCCCAGTCCGGGGACCGCCCCAGCCAGGCGTTACCGTAGAGATAGAAGCCCACCCAGGCAACCCAGAGGAGGAGGGACAACAGACAGGCGGAGAGGAGCCAGACCGCGTTACAGCGCCACTGCCGGGTCTTCCCACAGAGAGCGAAGGAGGCCGCCCCCAGCGCGGCTAGCAGTAGCGCAAGCACATAGCTACAGGCTAAGGAGAAGTCCAGAGGCAGGTACTGGCAGGCCGCTCTGCCCTCCCTGAGCACCGTGAGCAGGAGCCACTCGGCGGCGATGATCCCCTGGACGGCGCTCAGCCCCAGGGCCAGGCCGGTCAGAGTGCAGCCCCGGGCTCCGGCGTTCGCTGCCCAACCTCCGGAGCCGCACACCCTGCACCAACAGGCAGGAGAAGCACAGGGCAAAGAGCAGGCCCCAGAGGGCACGGCGCAGAAGACACAGCTGTTCGTCACGCTCGATGAGGTAGGCGAAACTGAGGCCGAACAGGCCCAGGATGCCCAGGAGCAGGAGGAGAATGGGTCCCACGCCGCTGCGCTTCTCCGCCTCGCTCACGTGGTGTAGTCGGCAGAGGATGATCAGGCCCAGTAAAATGGCAGCCAGGGCGCCGCCGGCCGCTGCAGATTCGACCGCCACGCCCCAAACAGAGTCCAGGTCGCAGAGGAGAGTGTAGGGGCGCACCAGGCCCCAGCCACACCCCCGGGGCACTGCCGACGAGTCCTCATCAGGGTCCTGGGAGGAACCACGCTGGACCACGGAGAGGAGTAGGAGGAGGAGGACAGAGAAGAACGCCATCTCTAAGAGGAGGAGGGAGGAGAGAGGGTAGAGAAACAGTCATTTCTGGATCAAAATGTGCAAAGTGAAACAAAATGTGACAAGTAAATCGTCTACTGTAAATCTGGCTGTGTTTTTTTATGAAACACAAGTGATCACTCTGTGAGTGACAGTGTATGTACATGGAAGCGTTATCCAACGGCACACAGGCACCCACACCCACACTTCCTGTATCCGCAACAACAGGAGCACAGTGACTCTCTCCTTCCAAATGGCCAGAGGTAAACACACAGTCAACACACAGCCAATAGGCTCCTTACCAACATTACACACTGATAGCTTCAACATACGTACACATACACTGACTACACCAATGCATGCACACACACCCACACAAATGCATACAGACACACACAGAATGATGAGCATTAACTAGATATTTCCAGAACAAGAGCATTCAAGTAAACAAACCATTCATATGGCTTTACCATGAAGCTGAGAGTCAGAGGTTGGAAATGTACTTGTTTTGAAAGGAGAACATTGAGTTACCGGTAGTCTTTATAACATCAGTATCCACAGACAGAGACATACTCAGAGAAAACACTGCTCACTGTCTGAGCGGACGCGGGAAGCCATGTAGAATCATATCAGTGGAGGCTGGTGGGAGGACCTATAGGAGGAGGACAGGCTCAATGTAATGGCTAGAATGGAATTAATGGAACAGAGTCAAACATCAATCAAATTTCAAATCAAATGTAGTTACATCAGCCGATGTTACAAAGTGCTGTACAGAAACCCAGACTAAAACCCCAAACAGCAAGAAATACAGGTGTAGAAGCATGTGGTTTCTATATGTTTGATGTGTTTGACTCCGTTCCATTGCCTCCATTCCAGCCATTACAATGAGCCCGTCCTCCTATAGCTCCTCCCACCAGCCTCCACAGGATCATATATATATCAGGAATAGAAGAACAGGGATCCTCCTGTCCAGACAGAGGAGCTGACAGCATCATGTTGTTTAGGTAAGACACTGAGACGAGGCATATTGCATAGGTAAAACACACACACATACACACACATTTAAAGTGAAGATCTTCAGAAAGCACTGACAGCCAGAGGAGGGCAACTGAGGAAATCAATATCACCCATTCTATCATATCCCATTCTATCCTATCCCATCCTATCCCATCTCATCCTATCCCCTTCAATCGTATCCCATCCCATCTCATCCTATCCCCTTCTATCGTATCCCATTCTATCATATCCCATCCTATCCCATCCTATCCCACCCTATCCCATTCTACCCTATCCTATCCCATCCCATCCTATCCTATCCTATCCCATCCTATCCTATCCCATCCCATCCTATCCCATCCTGTCTCATCCTATCCCATCCTATCCTATCCCATCCCATCCTATCCTATCCCATCCTATCCTATCCCATCCTATCCCACCCTATCCCATTCTACCCTATCCCATCCTATCCTATCCCATCCCATCCTATCCTATCCCATCCCATTCTACCCTATCCCATCTTATCCCATCCTGTCTCATCCTATCCCATCCTATCCTATCCCATCCCATCCTATCCTATCCCATCCTATCCTATCCCATCCTATCCCACCCTATCCCATTCTACCCTATCCCATCCTATCCTATCCCATCCCATCCTATCCTATCCCATCCCATTCTACCCTATCCCATCTTATCCCATCCTGTCTCATCCTATCCTCTCCCACCCTATCCCACCCTATCCCATCTCATCCTATCCCATCCTATCCTATCCAATCCAATCCCATCCTATCCTATCCCATCCCATTCTATCTCATCCTATCCCATCCTATCCCATCCCATCCTATCCCATCCCATCCTATCCTATCCCATCCCATTCTATCCCATCCTATCCCATCCCATCCTATCCCATCCCATCCTATCCTATCCCATCCCATTCTACCCTATCCCATCCTATCCTATCCCATCCCATCCAATCCTATCCCATCCCATTCTACCCTATCCCATCTTATCCCATCCTGTCTCATCCTATCCCATCCTATCCAATCCAATCCCATCCTATCCTATCCCATCCCATTCTATCTCATCCTATCCCATCCTATCCCATCCTATCCTATCCAATCCAATCCCATCCTATCCTATCCCATCCCATTCTATCCCATCCTATCCTATCCAATCCCATCCCATCCTATCCCATCCTATCCTATCCAATCCAATCCCATCCTATCCTATCCCATCCTATCCCATCCCATCCTATCCCATCCTATCCCATCATCCTATCCTATCCCATCCTATCCCATCCCATTCTATCCCATCCTATCCCATCCTATCCTATCCAATCCAATCCCATCCCATCCTATCCCATCCTATCCTATCCTATCCCATCCCATCCCATCCTATCCCATCCTATCCCATCCTATCCTATCCAATCCAATCCCATCCTATCCTATCCCATCCCATTCTATCTCATCCTATCCCATCCTATCCCATCCTATCCTATCCAATCCAATCCCATCCTATCCTATCCCATCCCATTCTATCTCATCCTATCCCATCCTATCCCATCCTATCCCATCCTATCCCATCCTATCCTATCCAATCCCATCCTATCCTATCCCATCCCATTCTATCCCATCCTATCCCATCCAATCCAATCCCATCCCATCCCATCCCATCCTATCCCATCCTATCCCATCCTATCCTATCCAATCCAATCCCATCCTATCTATCCCATCCCATTCTATCCCATCCTATCCCATCCTATCCTATCCAATCCAATCCCATCCCATCCTATCCCATCCTATCCCATTCTATCCCATCCTATCCCATCCTATCCTATCCAATCAATCCCATCCCATCCTATCCCATCCTATCCTATCCCTATCCCATCCCATCCCATCCTATCCCATCCTATCCTATCCAATCCCATCCTATCCTATCCCATCCCATTCTATCTCATCCTATCCCATCCTATCCCATCCTATCCCATCCTATCCTATCCAATCCAATCCCATTCTATCTCATCCTATCCCATCCTATCCCATCCTATCCCATCCTATCCTATCCAATCCAATCCCATCCTATCCTATCCCATCCCATCCTATCCCATCCCATCCCATCCTATCCCATCCTATCCTATCCAATCCAATCCCATCCTATCCTATCCCATCCCATTCTATCTCATCCTATCCCATCCTATCCCATCCTATCCCATCCTATCCTATCCAATCCAATCCCATTCTATCATCCTATCCCATCCTATCCCATCCTATCCCATCCTATCCCATCCTATCCTATCCAATCCAATCCCATCCTATCCCATCCAATCCCATCCCATCCTATCCTATCCAATCCAATCCCATCCTATCCTATCCCATCCCATTCTATCTCATCCTATCCCATCCTATCCCATCCTATCCCATCCTATCCTATCCAATCCAATCCCATTCTATCTCATCCTATCCCATCCTATCCCATCCTATCCCATCCTATCCTATCCAATCCAATCCCATCCTATCCTATCCAATCCAATCCCATCCCATCCTATCCTATCCAATCCAATCCCATCCCATTCTATCTCATCCTATCCCATCCTATCCCATCCTATCCCATCCTATCCTATCCAATCCAATCCCATCCCATCCTATCCCATCCTATCCTATCCTATCCCATCCCATCCCATCCTATCCCATCCTATCCTATCCAATCCAATCCCATCCTATCCTATCCCATCCCATTCTATCTCATCCTATCCCATCCTATCCCATCCTATCCCATCCTATCCTATCCAATCCAATCCCATTCTATCTCATCCTATCCCATCCTATCCCATCCTATCCCATCCTATCCCATCCTATCCTATCCAATCCAATCCCATCCTATCCTATCCAATCCAATCCCATCCCATCCTATCCTATCCAATCCAATCCCATCCTATCCTATCCCATCCCATTCTATCTCATCCTATCCTATCCCATCCCATTCTATCCCATCCTATCCTATCCCATCCCATCCCATCCTATCCCATCCTATCCTATCCAATCCAATCCCATCCTATCCTATCCCATCCCATTCTATCTCATCCTATCCCATCCTATCCCATCCTATCCCATCCTATCCTATCCAATCCAATCCCATTCTATCTCATCCTATCCCATCCTATCCCATCCTATCCCATCCTATCCTATCCAATCCAATCCCATCCTATCCTATCCAATCCAATCCAATCCCATCCTATCCTATCCAATCCAATCCCATCCCATCCTATCCTATCCAATCCAATCCCATCCTATCCTATCCCATCCCATTCTATCTCATCCTATCCCATCCTATCCCATCCTATCCTATCCAATCCAATCCCATTCTATCTCATCCTATCCCATCCTATCCCATCCTATCCCATCCTATCCTATCCAATCCAATCCCATCCTATCCTATCCAATCCAATCCCATCCCATCCTATCCTATCCAATCCTATCCCATCCCATTCTATCTCATCCTATCCTATCCCATCCCATTCTATCCCATCCTATCCCATCCTATCCTATCCCATCCCATTATATCCCATCCTATCCCATCCTATCCTATCCAATCCAATCCCATCCCATCCTATCCCATCCTATCCTATCCTATCCCATCCCATCCTATCCCATCCCATTCTATCCCATCCTATCCTATCCTATCCTATCCAATCCAATCCCATCCCATCCTATCCCATCCTATCCTATCCTATCCCATCCCATCCTATCCCATCCCATTCTATCCCATCCTATCCCATCCTATCCTATCCAATCCAATCCCATCCTATCCTATCCCATCCCATTCTATCCCATCCTATCCCATCCCATTCTATCCCATCTATCCCATCCTATCCTATCCCATCCCATTCTATCCCATCCTATCCCATCCTATCCTATCCAATCCAATCCCATCCCATCCCATACTATCCCATCCAATCCTATCCCATCCCATTCTATCCCATCCTATCCTATCCTATCCTATCCAATCCAATCCCATCCCATCCTATCCCATCCTATCCTATCCTATCCCATCCCATCCTATCCCATCCTATCCCATCCCATTCTATCCCATCCTATCCTATCCTATCCTATCCAATCCAATCCCATCCCATCCTATCCCATCCTATCCTATCCTATCCTATCCTATCCTATCCCATCCCATCCCATCCTATCCCATCCTATCCTATCCTATCCTATCCCATCCTATCCCATCCTATCCCATCCCATTCTATCCCATCCTATCCTATCCTATCCTATCCAATCCAATCCCATCCCATCCCATCCTATCCCATCCTATCCTATCCTATCCTATCCTATCCTATCCCATCCCATCCCATCCTATCCCATCCTATCCTATCCTATCCTATCCCATCCTACCCTATCCCATCCTAACAAAACCAACACACATAAACAAAACAAATACACACAAGACGATCCCTCATTAGTCTCTAAAGAGACAACGAACACACTGTAGGATCAGTATGTGAGGCTGTATCTAAACTCACAAACACACACACACATTCACACTGACACACCAGCCTGTTTTTAAACCAGCCTAGTAACAGTCAACAACATATGTCCGGTCCCTTCACGACACATCACACTCTGACCATTCAGACATACTTTCCTATCTGCCTCATACAGTCAATAGCACTGCATTCATTTTAAACCATCACCACGCATCACTCTAACACACACAACCCTTTCACCCTGTTCACACTATCATGCCCACCCAAACCAAACTGTGTTGGCTGACATAACAACACAGACCCTACACAACCCTTTCACCCTGTTCACACTATCATGCCCACCCAAACCAAACTGTGTTGGCTGACATAACAACACAGACCCTACACAACCCTTTCACCCTGTTCACACTATCATGCCCACCCAAACCAAACTGTGTCAGCTGACATAACAACACAGACCCTACACAACCCTTTCACCCTGTTCACACTATCATGCCCACCCAAACCAAACTGTGTTGGCTGACATAACAACACAGACCCTACACAACCCTTTCACCCTGTTCACACTATCATGCCCACCCAAACCAAACTGTGTTGGCTGACATAACAACACAGACCCTACACAACCCTTTCACCCTGTTCACACTATCATGCCCACCCAAACCAAACTGTGTCAGCTGACATAACAACACAGACCCTACACAACCCTTTCACCCTGTTCACACTATCATGCCCACCCAAACCAAACTGTGTTGACTGACATAACAACACAGACCCTACACAACCCTTTCACCCTGTTCACACTATCATGCCCACCCAAACCAAACTGTGTTGGCTGACATAACAACACAGACCCTACACAACCCTTTCACCCTGTTCACACTATCATGCCCACCCAAACCAAACTGTGTTGGCTGACATAACAACACAGACCCTACACAACCCTTTCACCCTGTTCACACTATCATGCCCACCCAAACCAAACTGTGTTGGCTGACATAACAACACAGACCCTACACAACCCTTTCACCCTGTTCACACTATCATGCCCACCCAAACCAAACTGTGTTGGCTCACATAACAACACAGACCCTACACAACCCTTTCACTCTGTTCACACTATCATGCCCACCCAAACCAAACTGTGTTGGCTGACATAACAACACAGACCCTACACAACCCTTTCACCCTGTTCACACTATCATGCCCACCCAAACCAAACTGTGTCAGCTGACATAACAACACAGACCCTACACAACCCTTTCACCCTGTTCACACTATCATGCCCACCCAAACCAAACTGTGTTGGCTGACATAACAACACAGACCCTACACAACCCTTTCACCCTGTTCACACTATCATGCCCACCCAAACCAAACTGTGTCAGCTGACATAACAACACAGACCCTACACAACCCTTTCACCCTGTTCACACTATCATGCCCACCCAAACCAAACTGTGTTGGCTGACATAACAACACAGACCCTACACAACCCTTTCACCCTGTTCACACTATCATGCCCACCCAAACCAAACTGTGTTGGCTGACATAACAACACAGACCCTACACAACCCTTTCACCCTGTTCACACTATCATGCCCACCCAAACCAAACTGTGTTGGCTGACATAACAACACAGACCCTACACAACCCTTTCACCCTGTTCACACTATCATGCCCACCCAAACCAAACTGTGTTGACTGACATAACAACACAGACCCTACACAACCCTTTCACCCTGTTCACACTATCATGCCCACCCAAACCAAACTGTGTCAGCTGACATAACAACACAGACCCTACACAACCCTTTCACCCTGTTCACACTATCATGCCCACCCAAACCAAACTGTGTTGGCTGACATAACAACACAGACCCTACACAACCCTTTCACCCTGTTCACACTATCATGCCCACCCAAACCAAACTGTGTTGGCTGACATAACAACACAGACCCTACACAACCCTTTCACCCTGTTCACACTATCATGCCCACCCAAACCAAACTGTGTTGGCTCACATAACAACACAGACCCTACACAACCCTTTCACTCTGTTCACACTATCATGCCCACCCAAACCAAACTGACTGGCTGACATATTGTCTATGCACATTGTCCTTTAGCATGGTTCCTGCAACTACAGAATGTTGGATGTGTACACAACCCAGCTCAGTGCAGTTTGGTTAGGCTCAGTAATGGGAAAAGCCCTGTGGTTAGCCTTAATTAGGTCTGGTTCATGGAAATAACCTGGGGTCGCTGATAGTGGTGGTGGGATCCAAAAGAGGAAAATACACCATTTTGGATCCATGAATGTTGGCATTAAACCCCTCCATCGGGGTGTTGGTTCGCTCCAAGGCAGCTTAGACTAATTCAGATTACAGACAGCTTTATGAGTGTGTCGAGGATATCTGGTGCAGCAAGGCTTCCAGCCACTGTCTTTATCTGTGCTATGCTATATCTGAGCTATGCTATATCTGTTCTATGCTATATCTGAGCTATGCTATATATGTTCTATGCTATACAGTGCCTTGCGAAAGTATTCGGCCCCCTTGAACTTTGCGACCTTTTGCCACATTTCAGGCTTCAAACATAAAGATATAAAACTGTTTTTTTTGTGAAGAATCAACAACAAGTGGGACACAATCATGAAGTGGAACGACATTTATTGGATATTTCAAACTTTTTTAACAAATCAAAAACTGAAAAATTGGGCGTGCAAAATTATTCAGCCCCCTTAAGTTAATACTTTGTAGCGCCACCTTTTGCTGCGATTACAGCTGTAAGTCGCTTGGGGTATGTCTCTATCAGTTTTGCACATCGAGAGACTGCCATTTTTTCCCATTCCTCCTTGCAAAACAGCTTGAGCTCAGTGATGTTGGATGGAGAGCATTTGTGAACAGCAGTTTTCAGTTCTTTCCACAGATTCTCGAGGTCGCATCCCTCCAATAGAGGTCCAGACACTTGTATAATCTATGCCGAGGTGCATTGAAGTCCTCATGGTGGCCCAATGCCTTATGAAAACACTTTATGTTGGTGTTTCCTTTCTTTGGAAGTTACCTGTAGGTAGAAGTTGTTCCTAACCACCCATTCATGGTCAATGTTATTGTTCATCAATTGGTTAGGAGTGGGAGCTGGGTTAAGGTTAGGAGTGGGGACTGGGTTAAGGTTAGGAGTGGGAGCTGGGTTAAGGTTAGAAGTGGGGACTGGGTTAGGTTAGGAGTGGGAGCTGGGTTAAGGTTAGGAGTGGGAGCTGGGTTAAGGTTAGGAGTGGGGACTGGGTTAAGGTTAGGAGTGGGAGCTGGGTTAAGGTTAGGAGTGGGGACTGGGTTAAGGTTAGGAGTGGGAGCTGGGTTAAGGTTAGGAGTGGGAGCTGGGTTAAGGTTAGGAGTGGGAGCTGGGTTAAGGTTAGGAGTGGGAGCTGGGTTAAGGTTAGGAGTGGGAGCTGGGTTAAGGTTAGGAGTGGGAGCTGGGTTAAGGTTAGGAGTGGGAGCTGGGTTAAGGTTAGGAGTGGGAGCTGGGTTAAAGTTAGGAGTGGGGACTGGGTTAAGGTTAGGAGTGGGAGCTGGGTTAAGGGTAGGAGTGGGAGCTGGGTTAAGATTAGGAGTGGGAGCTGGGTTAAGGTTAGGAGTTGGAGCTGGGTTAAGGTTAGGAGTGGGGACTGGGTTAAGGTTAGGAGTGGGGACTGGGTTAAGGTTATGAGTGGGGACTGGGGATACTTCTACCTTGAGCCCTCTCTTGCAGGCAGACACGTTTCAAACCAAGGTCGAGTGTGTGTGAGGGACAGGAGGCATGCTTGAGGTAAATCCTGGGCTCAAGGCCCACAGGGGTCACTGGGGTCAGGGGTGAGAAGTCATGCCTTGACACCCGACCTGCAGCTCTGACTGATTGGCTTGAGATACAAGTTGCAGCTTCACCACAGATCTAGGATCAGATTACCTAACCTCCAATCCTGACCTTAACCATTAGGAGGGTGAGGAATCGCTAGATCAGTGGGCACCTGACCTGTAGCCCTGAGTGTCTGGGCAACAACAGCACATATGTTTGCCATTGTGTAGGCCTAGTAGGTAGTTCTCCAGCTCACACATTTTGGTTCCCAAAACATTCAGGGAACATTGTTTTTAGGCTGTGGGAATGTTCTATGTTAGCTGGGCTAAAGTCCCAAGAGGCATTCCAATCAGAAATGTTAGTTCTCAGAACATTTTGGGTAAAAATATGTTGGTTGTGGGAATGTTCTGTGTTAGCTGGGCGAATCAAGAGGGTTCACAGTCATTATTTAAACAATGCTATTTTTGCATTTTTAAAAACACAGGACTTGTCTATGACTTTGGTGCATTGTGATTTGCCAAGTATGCCCAGCGCTCAGAGAGTACAGGTGAAACCTTAAATCCCTTTATTTTCCACCGCTGGTTACCACTGGTTTACATTAACAGCAATCAGCGCTTCCACAAGGATGAGTCAACTAAGCATGGCGTTAGCTCTATTCACACACACACACACGCACGCGCACACACGCACGCACACCACTGGCACAAGCACACACGCACACACATACGGATGTAAGGACACACAGGCAACTCTGGGTGTTGTGTTCAGTCCTCACAAAATGTTTTGTTCTGGCAGAGCCCCTGATAACCATGGTTACGCCCCATCTCTGAAAAGACAGGAGCGAGAGAGGGAGGACAGGACAGAGGGGGTTCACTCATCCCCACACAACCATGCAGACTGCTGTTTCCTCTCCCTCTCTCTCTGGCTCTGCTTTGTGACAGGGAATGAAAACCACATTGTGAGGCTGCAGTGTGGAGTACAGACTCAGAACATATAGTAACAGACAGGTAGTGACGCTGAGTTTCAACACACATAGAGTACTGGAGAGAGATCAAGAGTGCTACATCACCATGCTCACTCCAGTCATCCATCTATCAATTCATCCATTCATCCATCCATCTATCAATTCATTCATTCATTTACCCGCTCAACCAAACATCTATACAATCAGTCTTTCAGTCGCTTCCTCTCTCACTTTCTCAGTCCCTCACTCACCTCCACACTCAGTCCCTCTCTTGTCTGTTCACTCACTCATTCCCACACTTACTTACTTACTCACTCAATCTGGCACAGATGGCTTCCACTCTGTGTAGGGCGACTGTCTGACAGGCTGGAGATGGTACACAGAGTACTGACAGAGACAACCACCCAAACACTCTCCCTCCCTCCCTCCCTCCCTCCCTCCCTCCCTCCCTCCCTCCCTCCCTCCCTCCCTCCCTCCCTCCCTCCCTCCCTCCCTCCCTCCCCCTCCCTCCCTCCCTCCCTCCCTCCCTCCCTCATATGAGTAATGTGAAGTAGAGCCCCCAGCCTTCCTTCCTCCATAGCAGAAAAAAACTTTAGTGTCTTCATCCCTTTTATCTCTCTGTCCCCTCTCTATATCGTCTATTTCCCTCTCTGTCCCCTCTCTATATTGTCTATTTCCCTCTCTGTCCCCTCTCTATATCTGTCTATTTCCTTCTCTGTCCCCTCTCTATATCTGTCTATTTCCTTCTCTGTCCCCTCTCTATATCTGTCTATTTCCTTCTCTGCCCCCTCTCTATATCTGTCTATTTCCTTCTCTGCCCCCTCTCTATATCTGTCTATTTCCCTCTCTGTCCCCTCTCTATATCTGTCTATTTCCCTCTCTGCCCCTCTCTATATCTGTCTATTTACCTCTCTGCCCCCTCTATATATCTGTCTATTTCCCCCTCTCTATATCATTCTATTTCCCCCTCTCTGTCCCCTCTCTATATCCATATATTTCCCTCTCTGCCCCTCTCTATATCTGCCTATTTCCCTCTCTCTGCCCCTCTCTATATCTTGTCTATTTCCCTATCTCTGTATCTCTCTATCTCCCTCTCTCTGTCCCCTCTCTATATCCATCTATTTATCTCTCTGTCCCCTCTCTATATCTGTCTATTTCCCTCTCTATATCCATCTATTTCCCTCTATCTGCCCCCTCTCTATATCTGTCTATTTCCCTCTCTGTCCCCTCTCTATATCTGTCTATTTCCCTCTCTGCCCCCTCTCTATATCTGTCTATTTACCTCTCTGCCCCCTCTCTATATCTGTCTATTTCCCTCTCTGCCCCTCTCTATATCTATCTATTTCCCTCTCTGTCCCCTCTCTATATCTGTCTATTCCCCTCTCTATATCCGTCTATTTCCCTCTCTGTCCCCTCTCTATATCTATCTATTTCCCTCTCTGTCCCCTCTCTATATCCGTCTATTTCCCTCTCTGTCCCCTCTCTATATCCATCTATTTCCTTCTCTCTGCCCTCTCTCTATATCCGTCTATTTCCCTCTCTCTGTCCCCTCTCTATATCCGTCTATTTCCCTCTCTGTCCCCTCTCTATATCTGTCTATTTGTCACGTTCTGACCTTTATTTCCTTTGTTTTGTCGTTATTTAGTATGGTCAGGGCGTGAGTTGGGGTGGGCAGTCTATGTTTGTTTTTCTATGATTTTGGGATTTCTATGTTTCGGCCTAGTATGGTTCTCAATCAGAGGCAGGTGTCATTAGTTGTCTCTGATTGAGAATCATACTTAGGTAGCCTGGGTTTCACTGTTTGTTTGTGGGTGATTGTCTATGTTAGTTGCTTGTGTCAGCACAGTTCTCATTATAGCTTTACGGTCGTTATTCGTTTATTGTTTTTGCATAGTTTGTATTCAGTGTTCAGTGCTTTCTTTAATTAAAAAATCATCATGAACACATACCACGCTGCATTTTGGTCCGCTCCTTACGACGATCATGACACTATTTCCCTCTCTGTCCCCTCTCTATATCTGTCTATTTCCCTCTCTGTCCCCTCGCTATATCTATCTATTTCCCTCTCTGTCCCCTCTCTATATTGTCCATTTCCCTCTTTCTGTCCCCTCTCTATATCCGTCTATTTCCCTCTCTCTGCCCCCTCTCTATATCCGTCTAGTTCCCCTCTCTGCCCCCTCTCTATATCTGTCTATTTCCCTCTGTCCCCTCTCTATATCGTCCATTTCCCTCTCTCTGTCCCCTCTCTACATTGTCCATTTCCCTCTCTCTGCCCTCTCTCTATATCTGTCTATTTCCCTCTCTGCCCCCTCTCTATATCCGTCTATTTCCCCCTATCTGCCCCCTCTCTATATCCGTCTATTTCCCTCTCTCTGCCCCCTCTCTATATCCGTCTATTTCCCCCTCTCTATATCCGTCTATTTCCCTCTCTGTCCCCTCTCTAAATTTGTCTATTTCCCTCTCTCTGTCCCCTCTCTATATTGTCCATTTCCCTCTCTCTGCCCCCTCTCTTGCTCTTCCTTAGCTGCCACTCCTCTCCATTTCTCTCTCTCCATCCGTCTTGTCTTTCGCTCCCTGTGCCCCCTCTTATCTCTCTGTAGCCATTTCTGTCCTCCCCTCAGTTGAAATCGTCTATTTATGTTGAATCTGCTCCCCCTCCCCTGCTGTAAAGAGAGCAGCATTCTCATCTCTCTGCCACATTTGAAGATGGGATGTGAACCATGTGCCTTACCCCCTCCCTGGCACTCTCTCTTCCTCCCTCTCAACACCCAACCACACGGTACTGCAAATCCCCTTCCTTACCCTACATCCCTCTCTTTCTTTATTCACTCGCACTACTTCCCTCTTCCCTTTCTCAGCTCTCTCCCTCCCTGTCTCCCTCTTTCACCCAACACCCGATCACATGGTACAGCAAAACCCCTGCCTTACCCCACATCTCTCTCTACCATCCTCCCTCTTTCCTTTCCCCTCTTATGCTCTCCCTGCGCTCTCTACCTTCTTCTCTCCCTCTTTCTCACCATCTCCTCACGCTCTGTTTGATTTTCTTCTACCCCTCTATCTCTCCCTCTCTCTTATGTAATGGGGAAGGAGGGATCCAGAATCCAGCTATTACCAGTTCTGCTGCACTGCCTGCACTGTCTGCCTGCTTAGGCATCCTGATCCTCCTCACAGTTACAGATATGGAGGCAAGAGCTGCAGCTGAGGGATCTGTGGGACACAGTGTTGTTATGTGTGAATAACAATGACTACTGTTCCCACAATGCATCTCATTCTCTTTACCTATTTACCTTTGCACACTGAATATTTGTCACCTTAAATTTTTAGTGTATGTATGTAAGTGTGTGTCAGTTTATAATGCACAGTGTCAAAACACACAGTGCATTCAGAAAATATTCAGAGCCCTTGACTTTTTCCACATTTTGTTGTTATAGCCTTTTTCTAAAATGGATAAAATAAATGTTTTTCCTCATCAATCTACACACAATACCCCATAATGACAAACAAAAACATTTACATAAGTATTCAGACCCTTTGCTACGAGACTCAAAATTGAGCTCAGGTGCATCCTGTTTCCATTGATCATTCTTGAGATGTTTCTACAACTTGATTGGAGTACACCTGTGGTAAATTCAATTTTGATTGGAAATGTGCATGTCAGAGCAAAACGAAGACATGAGGTTGAAGGAATTGTCCGTAGAGCTCCGAGACAGGATTGTGTCAAGGCACAGATCTGGGGAAGGGTACCAAAAATATTCTACAGCATTGAAGGTATCCAAGAACACAGTGGCCTCCATCATTCTTAAATGGAAGAAGTTTGGAACCACCAAGACTCTTCCTAGAGCTGGTCGCCCAGCCAAACTGAGTAATAGGGGGAGAAGGGCCTTGGTCAGGGAGGTGACAAGGAACCTGATGGTCATTCTGACAGAGCTCCAGAATACTCTGTGGAGATGGGAGAACCTTCTCTGCAGCACTCCACCAATCAGGCCTTTATGGTAGAGTGGCCAGACGGAAGCCACTACTCAGTAAAAAGCACATGACAGCCAGTTTGGCACCTAAAGACTCTCAAACCATGAGAAACAAGATTCTCTGATCTGATGAAACCAAGATTTAAACATGGCACCACCCCTACGGTGAAGCATGGTGGTGGCAGCATCAAGCTGTGGGGATGTTTTTCAGAGGAAGGGACTGGGAAACTAGTCATGATCGAAGGAAAGATGAACGGAGCAAAGTACAGAGAGATCCCGAGTGCTCGGGACCTCAGCCCGGGTTTGAAGGTTCACCTTCCAACAGGACAATAACCCTGAGCACACTGCCAAGACAACGCATAAGTGGCTTCGGGACAAGTCTCGGGATGTCCTTGAGTGGCCCAGCCAGAGCCCGGACTTGAACCCGATCGACATCTCTGTAAATATTTGTGCAGCGACGCTCCCCATCCAACCTGATCGAGCTTGAGAGGATCTGCAGAGAAGAATGGGAGAAACTCCCCAAATACATGTGTGCCAAGCTTGTAGCGTCATAACCAAGAAGACTTGAGGCTGTAATCGCTGTCAAAGATGATTCAATATAGGGACTGAATACTTATGTAAATATTATATGTGATATTTCCATTTTTTGTAATTTTATAAATTTGCTAAAACAAATGCTTTGTCATTATGGGGTATTGTGGTCTCCCAGGTGGCACAGTGGTCTAGAGCACTGCATCGCAGCACTAGCTGTGCCACCAGAGACTCTGGGTTCGCGCCCAGGCTCTGTTGCAGCCAGCCGTGATCGGGAGGTCCGTGGGGCGACGCACAATTGGCCTAGCGTCGTCTGGGTTAGGGTGGGTTTGGCCGGTAGGGATATCCTTGTCTCATCACGCACCAGCGACTCCTATGGCAGGCTGGGCGCAGTGCGCGCTAACCAAGGTAGCCAGGTGCACGGTATTCCCTCCGACACATTGGTGCGGTTGGCTTCCAGGTTGGAGGCGCGCTGTGTTAAGAAGCAGTGCGGCTTGGTTGGGTTGTGTTTCGGAGGACGCATGCCTTTCAACCTTCGTCTCTCCCGAGCCCGTTACGGGAGTTGTAGCGATGAGACAAGATAATATTGGATACAATGAAATTGGGGAGAAAAAGGGGTAAAATTATTATTATTATTTTTTTAAATACAAAATTATGGGGTATTGTGTGTAGATTGATGAGGGGGGGTGGACTATTTAATCAATTTTATAATAAGGCAAAATGTGGAAAAAGTCAAGGGGTCTGAATACTTTCCAAATGACTGTATACACTTAGGCTTTGTTCAGACAGCTCAATTTGGATATTTTTTTCCCACTAGTTGTTTTTTTTACCAATCACATCAGATCTTTTCACATCATGTCTTATTCAGAGCTGGTTTGATTGGTCAGCTCTCAAAAAAAACTGGGTTGCCTGTATAAACACAGCCTTGGGGCGGCAGTGTAGCCTAGTGGTTAGAGCATTGGACTAGTAACCAAAAGGTTGCAAGTTCAAATCCCCGAGCTGACAAGGTACAAAATCTGTCGTTCTGCCCCTGAACAGGCAGTTAACCCACTGTTCCTATAAATAAAATAAAGGTAAATTACTATCTTACTCCCCAATAGCTCTCACTGGTTCTACGCACCATTTACACACCAATGCATCCTTTACATACATAGTATACAACTTCACATCAATGTTACAATATACTACACTACAATTAATACCAACACATTGCAACTGCACTTATAAGGCCTATAAATAATGCAATTGCTCATGGCTACGACAGAACCGTCTTCAGTACCTCAAGTCAAAAGCAGAAACCTACAGAGCAATCCTCTACAATTATCGTCCTCTACAATTACCCTAGACAGTGCACTACCAGATGCTGTGTAATTACCATAACCATAATTGGGTAGATGATTACATTTTCTGACTAGGATCTCTCTCAACTCACTCTCCTCTCCTCAGTCTTTTAGCAATTTTGTCATTCATTTGATATGGATAGAAATGATAAATAATCGATTTTGTGTGTTTGTTTGTGGAGGGGGTGTGAGTATGTGCATGCGTTTAGATGTCTGTGTGTATATATGTGTGTATGTGTGTGTTTCTAAAAACCTGTTTTCGCTTTGTCATTATAGGTTATTGTGTGTAGATTGATGAGGAAATGTTTTTATTTAATCCATTTTAGAATAAGGCTGTTATGTAACAAAATGTGGAAAAAGTCAAGGGGTCTGAATACTTTCCGAATGCTCTGTATATGTGTGTGTATATGTATGTGCACATGCATGTGTGTGTGTCCTAACCCTAGCCGTGCAGGGCTCCAGATGTGGAGATAGACAGAAATTGTTGGGGTCAGCAGGTCATTTCCGGGAGATGGACCAAAGCTTGCCTCACATCTGCCTGTTCTGTTCCATGCCACATTAGTCATCCTGTCGTAAGTTAGCCATAATAATTCATTACTAATTAGCCTTCCTGAAGTACTGTCGCCAACCGACCAATGCTGTAATGTCGTCTACAGAATCGGGGAGGGGACTGTGGATCTCTCTCTGTCCGTTCATTCGTACATTAGTCACATGCGATATCTCAGACAGCACAGACCAGATTCAGACTAAACTTGGGTGAACGATGTGTCTTGCCATAGAGATACAGCATTTACTAAATGACACTGATTGGCCCAAGGTCGGGAGCTATAGTAGTTGAAATGTACTGAAATGTATTGTCCCAAGGGGAGGGACGCTGCATCATTTGTAGGGGACGACATCTTAAAGTAAATTGATTCATTTATTGAATATTTTTGGGGATCAGCAGCAGTACTGTAACGAAGGTGCTTCTTTAGGAACAAGATACTGTTGTGAGCATTGCATCGACCATGAAAGTTGGTAACTAATCGGCATATTGGATGACACTTAAAAATACTTTTTTGGTACGATTCTCTTAATGCATTTAAAGGCATTGGACTTGTGCAAGCATGGCTGGACCAAGTTTCAACAATATTCAACAACACTCCATACTAGTTATTTTTGAAGACCTGTTTTCTAGACTGGCTGGTTGACAGGACTCCATTCTAGCTCTTTTTATACCTGTTTTCTAGACTGGCTGGTTGACAGGACTCCATTCTAGCTCTTTTTATACCTGTTTTCTAGACTGGCAGGTTGTCAGGACTCCATACTAGCTCTTTTTATACCTGTTTTCTATACTGGCTGGTTGGCAGGACTCCATACTAGCTCTTTTTATACCTGTTTTCTAGACTGGCAGGTTGCCAGGACTCCATACTAGCTCTTTTTATACCTGTTTTCTAGACTGGCAAGTTGCCGGGACTCCATACTAGTTATTTTTGAAGACCTGTTTTCTAGACTCGGTGGTTGGCAGGACTCCATACTAGCTCTTTTTATACCTGTTTTCTAGACTGGCAGGTTGCCAGGACTCCATACTAGTTATTTTTGAAGACCTGTTTTCTAGACTTGGTGGTTGGCAGGACTCCATACTAGCTCTTTTTATACCTGTTTTCTAGACTGGCAAGTTGCCAGGATTCCATACTAGTTATTTTTGAAGACCTGTTTTCTAGACTGGCTGGTTGGCAGGACTCCATACTAGCTCTTTTTATACCTGTTTTCTAGACTGGCTGTTTGGCAGGACTCCATACTAGCTCTTTTTATACCTGTTTTCTAGACTGGCAGGTTGCCAGGACTCCATACTAGCTCTTTTTATACCTGTTTTCTAGACTGGCAGGATGTCAGGACTCCATACTAGCTCTTTTTATACCTGTTTTCTAGACTGGCAAGTTGCCATGACTCCATACTAGTTATTTTTGAAGACCTGTTTTCTAGACTCGGTGGTTGGCAGGACTCCATACTAGCTCTTTTTATACCTGTTTTCTAGACTGGCAAGTTGCCAGGACTCCATACTAGTTATTTTTGAAGACCTGTTTTCTAGACTGGCTGGTTGGCAGGACTCCATACTAGCTCTTTTTATACCTGTTTTCTAGACTGGCTGGTTGGCAGGACTCCATACTAGTTATTTTTGAAGACCTGTTTTCTAGACTGGCTGGTTGACAGGACTCCATTCTAGCTCTTTTTATACCTGTTTTCTAGACTGGCAGGATGTCAGGACTCCATACTAGCTCTTTTTATACCTGTTGTCTAGACTGGCAAGTTGGCAGGACTCCATACTAGTTATTTTTGAAGACCTGTTTTCTAGACTCGGTGGTTGGCAGGACTCCATACTAGCTCTTTTTATACCTGTTTTCTAGACTGGCAAGTTGCCAGGACTCCATACTAGTTATTTTTGAAGACCTGTTTTCTAGACTGGCTGGTTGGCAGGACTCCATACTAGCTCTTTTTATACCTGTTTTCTAGACTGGCAAGTTGCCAGGATTCCATACTAGTTATTTTTGAAGACCTGTTTTCTAGACTGGCAAGTTGCCAGGACTCCATACTAGTTATTTTTGAAGACCTGTTTTCTAGACTCGGTGGTTGGCAGGACTCCATACTAGCTCTTTTTATACCTGTTTTCTAGACTGGCAAGTTGCCAGGACTCCATACTAGTTATTTTTGAAGACCTGTTTTCTAGACTGGCTGGTTGGCAGGACTCCATACTAGCTCTTTTTATACCTGTTTTCTAGACTGGCTGGTTGGCAGGACTCCATACTAGCTCTTTTTATACCTGTTTTCTAGACTGGCTGGTTGGCAGGACTCCATACTAGTTATTTTTGAAGACCTGTTTTCTAGACTGGCTGGTTGGCAGGACTCCATACTAGCTCTTTTTATACCTGTTTTCTAGACTGGCTGGTTGGCAGGACTCCATACTAGTTATTTTTGAAGACCTGTTTTCTAGACTGGCTGGTTGACAGGACTCCATTCTAGCTCTTTTTATACCTGTTTTCTAGACTGGCAGGATGTCAGGACTCCATACTAGCTCTTTTTATACCTGTTGTCTAGACTGGCAAGTTGGCAGGACTCCATACTAGTTATTTTTGAAGACCTGTTTTCTAGACTCGGTGGTTGGCAGGACTCCATACTAGCTCTTTTTATACCTGTTTTCTAGACTGGCAAGTTGCCAGGATTCCATACTAGTTATTTTTGAAGACCTGTTTTCTAGACTGGCTGGTTGGCAGGACTCCATACTAGCTCTTTTTATACCTGTTTTCTAGACTGGCTGTTTGGCAGGACTCCATACTAGCTCTTTTTATACCTGTTTTCTAGACTGGCAGGTTGCCAGGACTCCATACTAGCTCTTTTTATACCTGTTTTCTAGACTGGCAGGATGTCAGGACTCCATACTAGCTCTTTTTATACCTGTTTTCTAGACTGGCAAGTTGCCATGACTCCATACTAGTTATTTTTGAAGACCTGTTTTCTAGACTCGGTGGTTGGCAGGACTCCATACTAGCTCTTTTTATACCTGTTTTCTAGACTGGCAAGTTGCCAGGACTCCATACTAGTTATTTTTGAAGACCTGTTTTCTAGACTGGCTGGTTGACAGGACTCCATTCTAGCTCTTTTTATACCTGTTTTCTAGACTGGCAGGATGTCAGGACTCCATACTAGCTCTTTTTATACCTGTTGTCTAGACTGGCAAGTTGGCAGGACTCCATACTAGTTATTTTTGAAGACCTGTTTTCTAGACTCGGTGGTTGGCAGGACTCCATACTAGCTCTTTTTATACCTGTTTTCTAGACTGGCAAGTTGCCAGGACTCCATACTAGTTATTTTTGAAGACCTGCTTTCTAGACTGGCTGGTTGGCAGGACTCCATACTAGCTCTTTTTATACCTGTTTTCTAGACTGGCTGGTTGGCAGGACTCCATACTAGCTCTTTTTATACCTGTTTTCTAGACTGGCAGGTTGCCAGGACTCCATACTAGCTCTTTTTATACCTGTTTTCTAGACTGGCAGGATGTCAGGACTCCATACTAGCTCTTTTTATACCTGTTTTCTAGACTGGCAAGTTGCCAGGACTCCATACTAGTTATTTTTGAAGACCTGTTTTCTAGACTTGGTGGTTGGCAGGACTCCATACTAGCTCTTTTTATACCTGTTTTCTAGACTGGCAAATTGCCAGGACTCCATACTAGTTATTTTTGAAGACCTGTTTTCTAGACTGGCTGGTTGGCAGGACTCCATACTAGCTCTTTTTATACCTGTTTTCTAGACTGGCTGGTTGGCAGGACTCCATACTAGTTATTTTTGAAGACCTGTTTTCTAGACTGGCTGGTTGACAGGACTCCATTCTAGCTCTTTTTATACCTGTTTTCTAGACTGGCTGGTTGGCAGGACTCCATACTAGCTCTTTTTATACCTGTTTTCTAGACTGGCAGGTTGCCAGGACTCCATTCTAGCTCTTTTTATACCTGTTTTCTAGACTGGCAGGATGTCAGGACTCCATACTAGCTCTTTTTATACCTGTTGTCTAGACTGGCAAGTTGGCAGGACTCCATACTAGTTATTTTTGAAGACCTGTTTTCTAGACTCGGTGGTTGGCAGGACTCCATACTAGCTCTTTTTATACCTGTTTTCTAGACTGGCAAGTTGCCAGGATTCCATACTAGTTATTTTTGAAGACCTGTTTTCTAGACTGGCTGGTTGGCAGGACTCCATACTAGCTCTTTTTATACCTGTTTTCTAGACTGGCTGTTTGGCAGGACTCCATACTAGCTCTTTTTATACCTGTTTTCTAGACTGGCAGGTTGCCAGGACTCCATACTAGCTCTTTTTATACCTGTTTTCTAGACTGGCAGGATGTCAGGACTCCATACTAGCTCTTTTTATACATGTTTTCTAGACTGGCTGTTTGGCAGGACTCCATACTAGCTCTTTTTATACCTGTTTTCTAGACTGGCAGGTTGCCAGGACTCCATACTAGCTCTTTTTATACCTGTTTTCTAGACTGGCAGGATGTCAGGACTCCATACTAGCTCTTTTTATACCTGTTTTCTAGACTGGCAAGTTGCCATGACTCCATACTAGTTATTTTTGAAGACCTGTTTTCTAGACTCGGTGGTTGGCAGGACTCCATACTAGCTCTTTTTATACCTGTTTTCTAGACTGGCAGGATGTCAGGACTCCATACTAGCTCTTTTTATACCTGTTGTCTAGACTGGCAAGTTGGCAGGACTCCATACTAGTTATTTTTGAAGACCTGTTTTCTAGACTCGGTGGTTGGCAGGACTCCATACTAGCTCTTTTTATACCTGTTTTCTAGACTGGCAAGTTGCCAGGACTCCATACTAGTTATTTTTGAAGACCTGTTTTCTAGACTTGGTGGTTGGCAGGACTCCATACTAGCTCTTTTTATACCTGTTGTCTAGACTGGCAAGTTGGCAGGACTCCATACTAGTTATTTTTGAAGACCTGTTTTCTAGACTCGGTGGTTGGCAGGACTCCATACTAGCTCTTTTTATACCTGTTTTCTAGACTGGCAAGTTGCCAGGACTCCATACTAGTTATTTTTGAAGACCTGCTTTCTAGACTGGCTGGTTGGCAGGACTCCATACTAGCTCTTTTTATACCTGTTTTCTAGACTGGCTGGTTGGCAGGACTCCATACTAGCTCTTTTTATACCTGTTTTCTAGACTGGCAGGTTGCCAGGACTCCATACTAGCTCTTTTTATACCTGTTTTCTAGACTGGCAGGATGTCAGGACTCCATACTAGCTCTTTTTATACCTGTTTTCTAGACTGGCAAGTTGCCAGGACTCCATACTAGTTATTTTTGAAGACCTGTTTTCTAGACTGGCAGGATGTCAGGACTCCATACTAGCTCTTTTTATACCTGTTGTCTAGACTGGCAAGTTGGCAGGACTCCATACTAGTTATTTTTGAAGACCTGTTTTCTAGACTCGGTGGTTGGCAGGACTCCATACTAGCTCTTTTTATACCTGTTTTCTAGACTGGCAAGTTGCCAGGATTCCATACTAGTTATTTTTGAAGACCTGTTTTCTAGACTGGCTGGTTGGCAGGACTCCATACTAGCTCTTTTTATACCTGTTTTCTAGACTGGCTGTTTGGCAGGACTCCATACTAGCTCTTTTTATACCTGTTTTCTAGACTGGCAGGTTGCCAGGACTCCATACTAGCTCTTTTTATACCTGTTTTCTAGACTGGCAGGATGTCAGGACTCCATACTAGCTCTTTTTATACATGTTTTCTAGACTGGCTGTTTGGCAGGACTCCATACTAGCTCTTTTTATACCTGTTTTCTAGACTGGCAGGTTGCCAGGACTCCATACTAGCTCTTTTTATACCTGTTTTCTAGACTGGCAGGATGTCAGGACTCCATACTAGCTCTTTTTATACCTGTTTTCTAGACTGGCAAGTTGCCATGACTCCATACTAGTTATTTTTGAAGACCTGTTTTCTAGACTCGGTGGTTGGCAGGACTCCATACTAGCTCTTTTTATACCTGTTTTCTAGACTGGCAAGTTGCCAGGACTCCATACTAGTTATTTTTGAAGACCTGTTTTCTAGACTGGCTGGTTGACAGGACTCCATTCTAGCTCTTTTTATACCTGTTTTCTAGACTGGCAGGATGTCAGGACTCCATACTAGCTCTTTTTATACCTGTTGTCTAGACTGGCAAGTTGGCAGGACTCCATACTAGTTATTTTTGAAGACCTGTTTTCTAGACTCGGTGGTTGGCAGGACTCCATACTAGCTCTTTTTATACCTGTTTTCTAGACTGGCAAGTTGCCAGGACTCCATACTAGTTATTTTTGAAGACCTGTTTTCTAGACTTGGTGGTTGGCAGGACTCCATACTAGCTCTTTTTATACCTGTTTTCTAGACTGGCAAATTGCCAGGCTCCATACTAGTTATTTTTGAAGACCTGTTTTCTAGACTGGCTGGTTGGCAGGACTCCATACTAGCTCTTTTTATACCTGTTTTCTAGACTGGCTGGTTGGCAGGACTCCATACTAGCTCTTTTTATACCTGTTTTCTAGACTGGCAAGTTGCCAGGACTCCATACTAGTCATTTTTGAAGACCTGTTTTCTAGACTCGGTGGTTGGCAGGACTCCATACTAGCTCTTTTTATACCTGTTTTCTAGACTGGCAAGTTGCCAGGACTCCATACTAGTTATTTTTGAAGACCTGTTTTCTAGACTGGCTGGTTGGCAGGACTCCATACTAGCTCTTTTTATACCTGTTTTCTAGACTGGCAAGTTGCCAGGACTCCATACTAGTTATTTTTGAAGACCTGTTGTCTAGACTGGGTGGTTGGCATGACTCCATACTAGTTATTTTTGAAGACCTGTTTTCTAGACTTGGTGGTTGGCAGGACTCCATACTAGCTCTTTTTATACCTGTTTTCTAGACTGGCTGGTTGACAGGACTCCATTCTAGCTCTTTTTATACCTGTTTTCTAGACTGGCAGGATGTCAGGACTCCATACTAGCTCTTTTTATACCTGTTGTCTAGACTGGCAAGTTGGCAGGACTCCATACTAGTTATTTTTGAAGACCTGTTTTCTAGACTCGGTGGTTGGCAGGACTCCATACTAGCTCTTTTTATACCTGTTTTCTAGACTGGCAAGTTGCCAGGACTCCATACTAGTTATTTTTGAAGACCTGTTTTCTAGACTTGGTGGTTGGCAGGACTCCATACTAGCTCTTTTTATACCTGTTTTCTAGACTGGCAAATTGCCAGGACTCCATACTAGTTATTTTTGAAGACCTGTTTTCTAGACTGGCTGGTTGGCAGGACTCCATACTAGCTCTTTTTATACCTGTTTTCTAGACTGGCTGGTTGGCAGGACTCCATACTAGCTCTTTTTATACCTGTTTTCTAGACTGGCAAGTTGCCAGGACTCCATACTAGTTATTTTTGAAGACCTGTTTTCTAGACTCGGTGGTTGGCAGGACTCCATACTAGCTCTTTTTATACCTGTTTTCTAGACTGGCAAGTTGCCAGGACTCCATACTAGTTATTTTTGAAGACCTGTTTTCTAGACTGGCTGGTTGGCAGGACTCCATACTAGCTCTTTTTATACCTGTTTTCTAGACTGGGTGGTTATTTTTGAAGACCTGTTTTCTAGACTGGGTGGTTGGCATGACTCCATACTAGTTATTTTTGAAGACCTGTTTTCTAGACTGGCTGGTTGGCAGGTCTCCATACTAGTTATTTTTGAAGACCTGTTTTCTAGACTGGCTGGTTGGCAGCACTCCATACTAGCTCTTTTTAAACCTGTTTCTAGACTGGCTGGTTGGCAGGACTCCATACTAGTTATTTTTGAAGACCTGTTTTCTAGACTGGCTGGTTGGCAGCACTCCATACTAGCTCTTTTTAAACCTGTTTCTAGACTGGCTGGTTGGCAGGACTCCATACTAGTTATTTTTGAAGACCTGTTTTCTAGACTGGCTGGTTGGCAGCACTCCATACTAGCTCTTTTTAAACCTGTTTCTAGACTGGCTGGTTGGCAGGACTCCATACTAGCTCTTTTTAAAGACCTATTTTCCTTCCTCCATCTCACAATAACACCATGTTCCTTCACTGACGTCATCGGTCTTCCACAGCTGTGTGTCAGATAAATGGAGGGAGTGACAGAGAATAAGATAGAGAAAGACTGAGGAAGAGAGTGGAGACAGGTGGAATAGAGAGGATGAGAGAGTAAGAGAGAGGGTTGTGGCAATGAGAGAGAGAAAGAATGAGATAAATAAATAAAGACTGTGCCAGAGAGACTGATGACAGACTGATGATCAGACAGACAGACAGACAGACAGACTGACTGACTGACTGACTGATGATCAGACAGACAGACTGACTGACTGATGATCAGACAGACAGACTGACTGACTGATGATCAGACTGACAGACAGACTGACTGATGATCAGACTGACAGACAGACTGACTGATGATCAGACAGACAGACAGACTGACTGATGATCAGACAGACAGACTGACTGACTGATGATCAGACAGATAGACTGACTGACTGATGATCAGACAGACAGACTGACTGATGATCAGACAGACAGACTGACTGATGATCAGACAGACAGACAGACTGACTGATGATCAGACTGACTGATGATCAGACAGACTGACTGATGATCAGACAGACAGGGATAGTTCTGTGCCTCCCTCCATGGTACCCAGGCCTCTCCAGGCATCCCAGGCCTGGATAATTAGTCCCCATTAACATGTGACTGGGTCTCACAGCGTGACCATATGCTAATTGACTTGGCAATTAAGTCCAATTTTTTTATGATTAGAGACAGTCAGAGAGAATGACTGGGTTACATGATAATGTAAGTCGCTCTGGATAAGAGCGTCTGCTAAATGACTTAAATGTTAATATAATGATCAGAGAGAGAGTCAGAGAGCATGTCTGGGTTACATGATAATGATCAGAGAGCGAGTCAGAGAGCATGTCTGGGTTACATGATAATGATCAGAGAGAGAGAGTCAGAGAGCATGTCTGGGCTACATGATAATGATCAGAGAGAGAGAGTCAGAGAGCATGTCTGGGTAACATTATAATGATCAGAGAGAGAGAGTCAGAGAGCATGTCTGGGTAACATTATAATGATCAGAGTGAGTCAGAGAGCATGTCTGGGTTACATGATAATGATCAGAGAGTCAGAGAGCATGACTGGGTTACATGATAATGATCAGAGAGAGAGAGTCCGAGAGCATGTCTGGGTTACATGATAATGATCCGAGAGAGAGTCAGAGAGCATGTCTGGGTTACATGATAATGATCAGAGAGAAAGTCAGAGAGCATGACTGGGTTACATGATAATGATCAGAGAGAGAGTCAGAGAGCATGTCTGGGTTACATGATAATGATCAGAGAGAGAGAGTCAGAGAGCATGTCTGGGTTACATGATAATGATCAGAGAGAGAGTCAGAGAGCATGACTGGGTTACATGATAATGATCAGAGAGAGAGTCAGAGAGCATGTCTGGGTTACATGATAATGATCAGAGAGAGAGTCAGAGAGCATGTCTGGGTTACATGATAATGATCAGAGAGAAAGTCAGAGAGCATGACCGGGTTACATGATAATGATCAGAGAGAGAGTCAGAGAGCATGTCTGGGTTACATGATAATGATCAGAGAGAGAGTCAGAGCGCATGTCTGGGTTACATGATAATGATCAGAGAGAGAGTCAGAGAGCATGTCTGGGTTACAGGATAATAATCAGAGAGAGAGTCAGAGAGCATGTCTGGGTTACATGATAATGCTCAGAGAGAGAGTCAGAGAGCATGTCTGGGTTGCATGATAATGATCAGAGAGAAAGTCAGAGAGCATGACCGGGTTACATGATAATGATCAGAGAGAGAGAGTCAGAGAGCATGTCTGGGTTACATGATAATGATCAGAAGAAGAATTAGTGGGATGGGTTGTGCTGGGGAGTGGAATGGAGAGAAGATGAGAGGAGAGGAACAGAGGAGAGCAGGATGTGCGGAGGAAGCTGTAGCGTGGAAGGGATTGTTGTGTGATCGTTGTGTGATGAGTCAAGCTGTTGCCTCTGAGCACAGACACACGTGCACACAAGAGGAAACTCAGGCGTTGATGACGATATGACATGCTCATACGTTCTCTCTCTCTTTCTCTGTCACACACACAGCTCTACCAGATATACACATGGTTGGCATAAGGTACATATGGTTGAGAGAGAAGAAGGCCAGAGGGTAAAACATCAGGTGTTCGAGGTTTGAATGATGACTAACTCACTCTGTGTGACACCAAAGACAGGACCTCAGAATAATATTGCATATTTATATGTAGTCTACTTCTCCTTTGCAGGCCATGTCCAGCATACACTCTTAGAAAAAAGGGTTCCAAAAAGGTTCTTCAGTTATCCCCTTTTTGGTTCCAGGTAGAACTATTTTGGGTTCCATGTAGAACCCTCTGTGGAAAAGGTTTAACATGGAACCGAAAAGGGGTCCTATCTGGAATCATTATTGGGGACTGCTGCAGAAGCGGTTTAGGTTCTAGATAGCACCTTTTTTTTTGAATGGAGTTTAAACCGTCCCTGATCTGTTTCATTAAGAACATTCTAGAACACAGAACACACTCAGAGACACCCATGGGCTTTCTAACCACATACAATTAGGGATGGGCGATTTATCAAATTCATTTTAATTTATGTTTTTGCACGTTAATTAAAATGCCTGTATATAAGAATCTAGTTTTTACTGTTTACATTATTTTATTCTCATGTTGTCTTTTTGGTCTCGTCTCCTTCTCTCCTTTTGCTGTGACTGTGCACCTTACCGTTTACACACACGCCAAGCCTCCCCCACACGCCAAGCCCCTCCCCCCATACACAGAGCCCCTCCCCTACACACAGAGCCCCTCCCCCACACTCAGAGTCCCTTTTCCCCCCACACTCAGAGCCCATTCCTCCCCCACACTCAGAGCTCCTCCCTCCCCCACACTCAGAGCCCCTCCCTCCCCCACACACCGAGCCCTTCCCCCACACTCAGAGCCCCTCCCTCCCCCACACGCCAAGCCCCTCCCCCATACACAGAGCTCCTCCCCTACACACAGAGCCCCTCCCCCACACTGAGCCCCTTTTCCCCCCACACTCAGAGCCCATTCCTCCCCACACTCAGAGCCCCTCCCTCCCCCACACTCAGAGCCCCTCCCCCACACTCAGAGACCCTCCCTCCCCCACACCCCGAACCCTTCCCCACACTCAGAGCCCCTCCCTCCCCCACACACCAAGCCCCTCCCCCACACTCGGGGCCCCTCCCTCCCCCACACTCAGAGCCCCTCCCTCCCCCACACACAGAGCCCCTGCCTCCCCCACACTCAGAGCCCCTCCCTCCCCCACACACAGAGCCCCTCCCTCCCCCACACACAGAGCCCCTGCCTCCCCCACACACAGGGCCCCTCCCTCCCCCACACACAGAGCCGCTCCCTCCCCCACACACAGAGCCCCTCCCTCCTCCACACACAGAGCCCATCCCTCCCCCACACACAGAGCCCCACCCACCCCCCACACACAGAGCCCCTCCCTCCCCCACACACAGAGCCCCCCCCACACACACAGAGCCCCTGCCACTCACAACTACAAAGATGAGAGATCACTTCTTCCTCTGACAAGCAGTTTCAACCAGCTATTTACATTTCAGGTCTGGTCCAACAGAATGAGACATTGAGACATTATTTTACTGGAATAGAGGAGTTAACCTTTCTAACCATACCCTTTTTACGTCTCAACTCCTCAGATTGTGCGCAGAGCAGACACTACTAAAACAGGAGTATCAATTTGAAGTTACATTTTTAAGTTTAGTTTAATTTATTTGCACAAAGAAAACAAGTGATAAACAACCATATAGATTTTTAAAAATATTTCAAAAATACGGTTTGCAGGTGTGTTTGGAAGCCCAAGGGCTTATATGAAAACCACAGCAGAAAATACAATATACAATACATAAGTCCACAGATAAAACAGCTTTGTTAAACAGATAACAAAGCCTACTAATATACAATCCAATGAACATTGATTCTGGAAATTTCATGCTAAGTTTGTCACGCGTGGTGCCACATACCGCTAGCTGCATTTTAGCCAAAGACTGTTATACTAGCTGTCTAGTCTGTGTTTTATAAATGTGCAATAAGCATCAAACATAATTATATAAGGAATTGGCAAATCGCTCTCATTCTGAGAAATAAGGTAGGCCACTTGATTTCAACATTTGAACGAAGTGGACAGGCTGACATGCTGCTCAAACAATTGGAGACGGACAGAAGGGTGTGTTCATAACAATTCAACTGTTCTACCTTGTTAGCTAGCAAATAGATCCATGTTGGATATACTTGAAATATAAATATTAGCTGGCTACTCACTAACACGTGGGGTTGCGCATGAGAGATTGTTTCTGAGACCTGTGTTAATGTTCTATAGCCTGCTACAAGAAGTTCCCTACAAGCATCTCGCTACACTCGCATTAACATCTGCTAACCATGTGTATGTGACCAATACAATCTGATTAGAAGTTGTTCATTATTAGTGAAGGGGCATTATGCGTGGTTCTGGTTCTGGTTCTGGTTCCATTTGTAACAAAAAGGGCACTTTCATAGACAGACTTGAAAGTCAAATCAGTGGTTATTGCAAAAAAGCAGGTTAAACGAAAAGCAGGTTCAATAATTAAATTATTAGTGTGTCTTATGGTTGTGGAGGCTTGTATTTAGTATACGTATAACTTCACAGTACCTGAAATCATTAGATTATTGCAGACTGTTTGAAATGCAGTGTGTTTGACCTTTAATTGTACAACAAAGCAAATTTATATATAGTTTATTTTTATTTTTATATATATGATTTAAAAAAATCTTGTGAACTGCCCATAAGTTAAAATAAATAAATAGAGATGTGATTTTTAGGCCATATCGCCCAGCCCTACATACAATCACCAACATGACTACACCACAGCACCAGAGACCAAGTACGGGTAGGTAGACCAAATAACTCTCTTGTCTGACACCATTCCCTCACTGCCAATGACACAACAATGGTCAAGGCAAAGAAGGGCATGTTGTTGTTATGACCTAGCAGTGGTCACTTACCCAGTATAGTAGAATCGTAGCCCTGGTTAGGTCAGGGTGCTCGCTAGAGGCCAAAAATCATCTGGTCCTAAGTGTTGCTGGCCTTGCCTTTAACTCTTTCACTGACCAAGTCCCTGTTTTAGGCAGATACCTATTTAGAGAACGTTATTTTTACAGGCTCAGTAAACCCCCCCTCCCTTAAACAATACTGACCACATGGGAGGGTCCGGAGGGGTTTCCAGAAAGGATTGTTAGTGGGGGGACCCAGGCCCACCCATTGTTAGGTTGGCGGGGGTGATCTCAATTCCTAAATAAAGAATATAATCTCACCTTGAATGTTTCCAAAAATAGAGAAGGGAGGGTGTTTGAGGATGAGAGAACATCAGTGTTTCCCCTAAGATGTTTTTCAGCAGCTGAGGTTTCTCAGATGATCTGATGTTTTTACTCTAGTGGGGGTTTTTCAGTGGCTACAAGATTTGCAGTGTATATAGGGGAAACATAGAACATCCATGGATATGATTGGAAATGTGCATTTACATGGAATCCCCAAATGGTGTCAACCACCATGGAGACCATGCTGCTCATATTATGCACTGTGAGCTATGACATCAATGGCAGAGCACAGCAGAGGCATCATTCATGTACAATCACTGGGTTGACACATGATTCTGATGTAAACAGTATTGCCGTTTTCCCTCACTCAAGCTTAGATGTTGTTATTGATGTTATGCTTGGCCAAGTGGCAGGTGGTCCTTTTCATCAATTACCCTTGAGGTCAAGGCCACTCACTAATGCATGGCCCTGAGCATCCCATTGGTTCCTGCATGACATGTGGGTGAAGGAAACTGTCTACCGGTGTACAGCTAGCTACCTTTGTCGCCCCCACTCCTTCTTCTGTTGGGTTTATTGGCGGTTGGCATCCAACGTTATTGCGCATTACTGCCACCTACTGTACTGGAATCTCCTAGTTTAAAAATGGACCAATATAAGTATAATGAGGGGTTCCTGCAGAAGCAGGAATGCCCACATGCAGGAACGCCCCGAATTGCGGCAGCAATTGCACTCTTCTCAATGATAGAGCTTTCCCAACAACGTGCCCAACGACAAATACCAGACCACCTGGCAAGTGTACACATTAGAACCCCGCATCTGGTGCAGCCACATGACCAACACTCACACAAGACTGTCAAGGGGGCAACTGCCACCCTGTGAATGACGAACCCCCAATAGCCAGTGTCCAGTTTAACCTCTAACAATAGTGTCGTGCTAAAACTACCAATTGGCCATTGACAATGATTATATCACGTTCCCAGAAAACCATGCAAGTATACGAATCGAATCTCTCTCTTGAATCACTCCCCTCCCTCTCTCGTTTATATCGATCGATACTCGAGGGTAAATCGAGGGAACGTACCTTGTGCGACGTAAACAAATCCGATGGAAACGATTGCAGAATGCACGTGTTACTTGTATAGCGGGGATGTATTGGAAAAAGTCACATTTTAGAGTTGAAGCCCTCCTGCTTCGTTTGCGTTTACACTTTCCACCCACATTCCCACGGCTGTGGATCAGCTCTGCGCCCCCGACCGAATTATTCAACCCTCTCCTGGGTTAGGAAGGTGATAAAACTGTGTTCAACCCTCTCCCGGGTTAGGAACCAGACAGAGAACACTCTGTATTCAACCGTACTTTTTCTCTTCTGGTAACTGTCCCGATTTGACACGCCAGAAGGGAAACGCACTCAGAATGGCAGAATTGGGTTACAGTTGTCGTTTCTCCTAAATCCTTTGTTCAATGGTGCGTTTCCCCAACGAACCCCCTTTTGTGATGAATAAATGAGGAATAATCTAAATAAATAAAAGACACGAATGCAACTTTAATATCCCCGTTGTTCACAAAATATCGTGCGTTAAATCCAGACGGATTCCCTGTCACTGCTGCGCACCTTTACACTGTTCACTGCCCGGTTCGAGGCTCAGCTCCCCCTGCTGCACATCTCGTGACTGACTGCATCAACGTGTATGACAGTTTGGAGCTCTGCAAAACATGCGTCATTTTAATCCCTCTTTGAACAGCCAGCGAACATGACAGCTCTACGTGGAGCAACGGGAGAAACCACAATCTACTCACTTCACTGCACTCCGTCCTCCCTCTCTCTCTCTATCTCTCTCACTCTCTCCAGTCCGCTTCTGCTCTGTAGGCAGTCCTATATTCTCCCCTCCAACAAATTGGTGTGCTGCCCGCGGGTTTTCCCGTCAATTCCTCTTTAGCACCCCGTCCATACACCTTTCACCCAAATCTGTCTATTGGCCGGCGATTCAGTACACTCTATTTCGGATTCAAATTGAAATGATAATCCGTGGTTCATTTACGGTTCTTGGCATCATGTTCTTCCCTTCCACATTCGGTCTGTGGTTGTTTCGGAGCTATGAGTATAACGGTGTTGTGATGCTGGTTTCTTCTTCTGCTTGAACACGCGCGTCCTCAGCCCTTCGATTCGATCTATTCAGGGAGGCGTGAAGTGAGTGACACATAACCCGCCCGTGCCAGACCTGCGCAGCCTACTATGAGCGCAATCAACCCACAAGGATTGGGGGGTGATCTGTTGTTGTTACCCCTCTACACCGCCTGAAATTGTATCCAACTGCTATGGCTCGGGATATTGCCTCTTCACCGATATCCCGCGTAACCAGCGGGTTAGTCAGATACCGCTGCTCTGCTTCGGATGACAATTTGAGTAACAGTCACATTGATTTCTGTCCAGAGAGTCGCGCCTTCGTAATCCTCGTAATCACAGTCTATCTGTTAATATCCCCGTGCCATTGCCTCACAGACAGAAGATAATAGATAAACGCTGCATTTGTTAAAGCATGGAGCCTTTGTTGTCTAATGTTCCAATGGGATTGTATTTAATATGAGATTTGGAGTATTAGTACAGGAAACTCTTTGTCCGTCCTGACCTGGCCCCAGGCCCAATTCTTTAGCATGACCATGGAGGTGATGGACATAATGACAACACAGACACAGATCTGACACACTGACATACACACACTTAGACACCTAAATGCAGACACACTCGCACACACACGGGTTTAAAGTACGTGCACACACACACACCATTAACATGTGCATTGCATGTTAAACAAATGCTCAGAGCTATAACTCACTTGAGCTCTATATGCAAACTCATATAGGCTGCTGATTCTCTCTCGCTGACTGATGTGACAATAGAGTGACCTCATTGTGTTAATGAGGCAGCCATGTGCATCACACACACACACACACACACACACACACACACACACACACACACACACACACACACACACACACACACACACACACACACACACACACACACACACACACACACACACACACCTTGTAAGTATGTATGCACCTTGAGGCAATCATATGGAGCTGTGGCTGAAGACAGGGGCCTAACCTGACAGGTGCAGTCTAGGAGAGTGACAGAAGGGAGGGATTGGGGGGGTAGGGGTGAGAGGTGAACGTTTCACCCCAGTGAGAGGGGCTCACTGCAGCCTGAGGTGAAAAGGAGTACTCTCAGATTACAGATGTTACCCTCAGTTAAATGTCACTCATATTCATTACCATCATCTGGGGTGTATTCATTAGGCACCAAACAGAAGAAAATGGACTGAAACAGAGAGGGACTATCTGGACTTGTCCAATAAGATACGTTCCTTTTGATTTTCTGTGGCAAAACATTTTCAAACGTAAGGCACTTAACCCTAATTTGCTCCAGGGGCGCCTTACTACTACAGTATGGCTGACCCTGTAAAACAACACATTTCATTGCACCAATCCGATGTATGTGACAATCATTTTAAAATACATATAATAATAATATAAAATAAATAAATATGAACCCCTTTGTTATAGCGTTTCCTTCCAGTCAAATTACTTAAAAAATATCAAATATGATATACACTGAGTGTACAAAACATTAAGAACACCTGCTCTTTCCATGACAGACTGACCAGGTGAATCCAGGTGAAAGCTATGATCCTTTATTGATGTCACTTGGTAAATCCACTTCAATCAGTGTAGATGAAGGGGAGTAGATGGGTTAAAGAAGGATTGTTAAGCCTTGAGACAATTGAGACATGGATTGTGTATGTGTGTCATTCAGAGGGTGAATGGGCAAGACAAGAGATTGAAGTGCCTTTGAATGGGGTCTGGTAGTAGGAGCCAAGCGCACCAGTTTGAGTGTGTCAAGAACTGCATACTGCTGGGTTTTTCATGCTCAACCGTTTCCTCTGTATATCAAGAATGGTCCACCACCCAATGGACATCCAGCCAACTTGACACAACTGTGGGAAGCATTGGAGTCAACATGGGCCAGCATCCCTGTGGAACGCTGTTGACACCTTGTAGAGTCCAATCCCCACAAATTGAGTCTGTTCTGAGGGCAAAAGGGGTGCAACTCAACATTAGGAAGGTGTTCCTCATGCTTTGTACACTCAGTGTATTATTTCATCACTTCAACATTGCAAATGAGTAAGTTTATAAATCATATAAATACAGATATTGCTCAGTGTAAGAAGATGTTGTGTAATACTGTAAAATTCTATGTGGTTCTAGGAAGTGCATGTTGCAGCAGCGTCTCGCAGGCCAGGTGTCCATATGGCTCCCTACATTAGGTGATTAAAGGTGTTAGAGTCAACAAGCTCTCACAGTCTCTCGTCAGAATTAGACTTTCATCCATTACCACTTTAAGAATCATTATTTTTTAGGCTTTGCCAATGCATTGATATTCAAATTATTATTACATTCTAAAATATGTGAGAATAACGTGGACATTGCCTGACTAAATAGATTAGACACAGGCAATTTATAAATTGTCTGTCTTGGCTGAGGAGACAGTGGATTGCGCAGTGAGATGGAACAACGTCATAGCTTTAGCCAGTGGTAAATTGTGGATTATAAAACGGGTGGGTCTAATCCTGAATGCTGATTGGTTAAAACTGCAATCCAGCTGGTGTCTATTCTCCAAGTTACCACCTTAAAATGCCTATTTCCTCTGTTCCATCTGACTGTGCAATCCATTGTCTCATCAACCTAGCCAGGCAATTTATAATCTGAGCTCCACTATAAAAAGCATCTAGACATTATCTCAGGTGAAATTGCGTCTCATTAGCTCATTGTTATGGATGTATCCAAATAAATGTCACTAGAAAACAGCTTAAACAAATGGAAATGCAGCTACTTTGCTGTTATTCTGGCTGCACTGTTTGACATGCTAAAGTTAGTGGTAGTTGGCTAGCTAGCAAACAAGGGATAATAACTTTGCCAGCCAGTATGGTAATAGAACATTTAGAACAAACCACTAGGTCACGTCAATGGATACAGAACAAAAAGACCTAACAACACCCGGGCAAATATATCCTCCAAACTGGCATTATCACTTAAAGAGACACCGGCTGGAATGCAGTTTTAACCAATCAGCGGCCAGGATCATACCCACCCATTGTATATCTTAAGGAAATAAGGGCCGACACAGTGGTTCTAGGCGGAGCCCCACCTGCCCCAAATGACCCAAAGAATGAACTCTGCGCTGTGGCTGGGGCTCAGCTCTGCCTTGTCCCGCTGCGTCGGCCATTATTTGAGCCACACATTTGAGCCCCATTATTTGAGCCCCACATTTTTAACACAAAAAAATATACATCAAAATATTTTTTGGGGGTGGGGGGGCTTGCCTGTTTTGCATGTTTTTGTTGTCTGTTTATATGCCTCCTTTATTTATCCTACGGTTCTGACTTACGTGTACAGGGAGAACACTGTAAGAATGTCCCATGCTCTGAATTCTGTCGCTGTACATAATGGCGCTGGAGGAGATGGCTGCTGTTTTACGGTCTCCTAACCAATTGCGATATTGTGTGAGTTTTTTTTCGATTTGTTTGTAACTTATTTTGTACATAATGTTTCTGCGACTGTCTCTTATGACCAAAAAGAGCTTCTAGATATCAGGACAGGGATTACTCACCTCTTACTGGATGAAGAATTTTTCTTTAAAGAGTCGGACATGAAGGATTTACTTCAGACATCCGACAAGGCCCAAATCCCTGTGATTCGCATGAGAAAGAGACAGAGATATCAGGGACGTAGGGCGGGGACGCTTGTAAGGTCGACGGCAAGTGGGTAATCTGCCTCTACCATCAGTCCTATTAGCCAATGTACAGTCATCGGATAACAAAATAGACAAACTACGATCACGAATATCCTACCAACGGGACATTGAAAACTGTAATATCTTCTATTTCACTGAGTCGTGGCTGAATGACGACATGAATAACATACAGCTGGCGGGTTTTATGCTGCATCGGCAAGATAGAACAGCCGCCTCCAGTAAGACAATGGGTGGCGGTTTGCAAACAACATATTTGTAAACAACAGCTGGTGCATAAAATCTAATAGTAAGGAATTCTCAAGGTTTTGCTCACCTGAGGTAGAGTATCTCATGATAAACTGTAGACCACACTATTAACCAAGAGAGTTTTCATCTATATTCTTTGTACCATCAAAAACCGATGCTGGCACTAAGACCGCACTCAATGAGCTGTATACGGCCATAAGCAAACAGGAAAACACTCATCCAGAGGTGGCGCTCCTAGTGGCCGGGGACTTTAATGCAGGGAAACTTAAATCCGTTTTACCTAATTTCTATCAGCATGTTAAATGTGAACCAGAGGGAAAAAACTCTAGACCACCTTTACTCTACACACAGAGACACGTACAAAGCTCTCCCTCACCCTCCATTTGGCAAATCTGACCATACTTCCATCCTACAGATTCCTGCTTACCAGCAAAAACTAAAGCAGGAAGCACCAGTGACTCTGTAAATAAAGAAGTAGTCAGATGACACAGATTCTAAGCTACAGGACTGTTTTGCTAGCACAGACTGGAACATGTTCCCGGGATTCTTCCGATGGCATTGATGACACCACATCAGTACACCACATCAGTCACTGGCTTTGTCAATTTGTACATCAATGAAATCATCCCCAAAGTGACTGTACGTACATACCCCAATCATAAGCTATGGATTACAGACAACATCCACACTGAGCTAAAGGGTAGAACTGCCGCTATCAAGGAGCGGGACTCTAACCCGGAAGCTTATAAGAAATCTCGCTATACTGTCCGACAAACCATCAAACAGGCAAAGCGTCAATACAGGACTAAGATTGAATCAAACTCCACCAGCTCCAACGCTCATCAGATGTGGCAGAACTTGCAAACTATTTCAGATTACAAAGGAAAGCACAGCCGCGTGCTGCCCAGTGACACGAGCCTACCAGATGAGCTAAATTACTTCTATGCTCGCTTCGAGGCATGCAACACTGAAGAACGCATTAGAGCATCAGCTGTTCCGGACGACTGTGTGATCATGCTCTCCGTAGCTGATATGAGTAACATTGACAAGGCCACAGGACCAGACGGATTACCAGGACGTGTACTCTGAGCATGCGCTGAGCAAATGGCAAGTGTCTTCACTGACATTTTCAACCTGTCCCTGATTGAATCTGTAATACTAACATGTTTCAAGCAGACCACCACAGTTCCTGTGCCCAAGAACACTAAGGTAACCTGCCTAAATGACTACTGACCCGTAGCACTCACGTCTGTAGCCATGAAGCGATTTGAAAGGCTGGTCATGGATCACAACAACATTATTATCCCAGAAACCCTAGACCCACTCCAATCTGCATACCGCTCCAACAGATCCACAGATGACGCAATCTCTAATGCACTCCACACTACCCTTTCCCACCTGGACAAAAGGAGCACCTGTGTGAGAATGCTATTAATTGACGACAGCTCAGCGTTCAACACTATAGTGCCCTCAAAGCTCATCACTAAGCGAATTACCCCGGGACTGAAAGCCTCTCTCTGCAACTTGATCCTGGACTTCCTGACGGGCCGCTCCCAGGTGGTACGGGTAGGTAACAACACATCTGCTACGCTGATCCTCAACATGGGGGCCCTTCAGGGGTGCGTACTCAGTCCCCTCCTGTACCCCCTGTTCACTCATGACTGCATGGCCAGGCACGACTTCAACAACACCATCATTAAGTTTGCCGACGACACAAAAGTGGTAGGCCTGATTACCGACAACGACGAGACAGCCTATAGGGAGGAGGTCACAGACCTGGCCGTGTGGTGCAAGGATAACAACCTCTCCCTCAACGTGATCAAGACAAAGGAGATGATTGTGGACTACAGGAAAAGGAGGGCCGAGCACGCCCCCATTCTTATCGATGGAGCTGAAGTGGAGCAGGTTGAGAGCTTCAAGTTCCTTGGTGTCCACATCACCAACAAATTACCATGGTCCAAACACACCAAGACAGTCTTGAAGCGGGCACAACAAAGACCATTCGGGAGGTCTCTAATGCACAGATACAGGTTCAGACCATTCAGTGTTTTGGTGTGTGTTCATTGTCATAGTGACAACTGCAAATAATATTTCAATGTATGTAGGTCTAATAAAAAATAATACAGTAACTTGTATTTAAATGTGTCAATTCAACAACACCGTTTAGCCTGCATAGCTTTTTGTAGCAAGTGATTTCCATTTTTCCAATTGACTGTCGTGTTCAACTATTTGCATTGCTTCAATGCAACAATGTTATCATATCTGGCCAAAAGTGATGCAGCAATGCACTTTCCCGAAATGAATTTTCTATGCTGTAGGTTGTATCAATAGTTTCTGCGCTTTGCCTCCATGTTTTAAAATAATTGGAAAATTAAGTGAATATGGTCTGATACACCACGGTTTTCAGCCAATCAGCATTCAGGGCTCAAACCACCCTGTTTATAAGGTCTGATACACCACGGTTTTCAGCCAATCAGCATTCAGGGCTCAAACCACCCTGTTTATAATAATAGATCTGTGATACCTGTAATCACAACATGACAGTCCCTTTACTAAAGGAAGACACCAGTATATCAGTCACACATTGAAATAACATGACATTCCCTTTACTAAAGGAAGTGTCACGGTCGATGAAAGGAGCGGACCAAGGTGCAGCGTGGTGAGCGTATATGTTCTTTAATTAACAAAAGACACACTACAAAACAAAACCGTGAAGCTTAAGGCTAAATTCCATAAAGAAAGTCAACTTCCCACAAACACAGGTGGGGAAAAGGGTACCTAAGTATGGTTCCCAATCAGAGACAACGACAGACAGCTGTCCCTGATTGAGAACCATACCCGGCCAAAACATGGAGACAGAAAATCATAGAAACACAAAACATAGAAATGCCCACCCTAACTCACACCCTGACCAAACCAAAATAGAGACATAAAAAGGATCTCCAAGGTCAGGCGTGGGGGACAGGAAGAAACCAGTAAATTGTACTCTACAGTACATTTATGTCTTAAAGTTGATTATTCTTCCCTAACACAACGCAGACTGTATTGCAATTTAAATATAAGCACTTGTGAGCAGCATATGCCTTGTATAATATAAGCCATTTAGCAGTCATTTTTATCCTAAGCGACTTACAGTCTTGCATGCGTACATTTTGGGTTTGGGTGGCCCCGGGAATTGAACAAACAATCCTGGCATTGCAGTGCCATGCTCTACTAACCAAACCCTACCTTGTGCAGGCGCTCTTTCTTTATTCATAATATCTGTTATACATAGTCCTCTCAAAGACACTTTGGTACCTCTCATTTTAATATCTCTCTCTCTCTCTCACTCTCTTGCTCTCTCGCTCGCTTGCTCGCTCTCGTGTGAACTCTGGCTCCTCTAAGCTCATTTCCTCTGACACCTCCACCTGGCAGTCAGGGCTCTCCCCGTCACCCTGCTGTGCCCCAGACTGGCACTGCCATCCATTCCTATTCCACTCTCCAACCCCTCCCCTTGGAGGACTCCTCACCACTCCAGGGCATGGCCGGGCTTCCTCTCCCCAGGATGCTGGCTCTATCTCTGTGATACACTGAGACGGTTCCTCCAGTCCTGTGTAACATGGAGACAGTTCCCTCAGTCCTGTGTAACACTGAGACTGTTTCCACAGTCCTGTATAACACTGAGACGGTTCCCTCAGTCCTGTGTAACACTGAGACAGTTCCCTCAGTCCTGTGTAACACTGAGACGGTTCCTCCAGTCCTGTGTAACACTGAGACAGTTCCCTCAGTCCTGTGTAACACTGAGACTGTTTCCACAGTCCTGTGTAACACTGAGACTGTTCCCTCAGTCCTGTGTAACACTGAGACGGTTCCCTCAGTCCTGTGTAACACTGAGACTGTTTCCACAGTCCTGTATAACACTGAGACGGTTCCCTCAGTCCTGTGTAATACTGAGACTGTTTCCACAGTCCTGTGTAACACTGAGACGGTTCCCTCAGTCCTGTGTAACACTGAGACTGTTTCCACAGTCCTGTGTAACACTGAGACAGTTCCCCCCAGTTCTGTGTAATACTGAGACTGTTTCCACAGTCCTGTGTAACACTGAGACTGTTTCCACAGTCCTGTGTAACACTGAGACAGTTCCCTCAGTCCTGTGTAACACTGAGACTGTTTCCACAGTCCTGTATAACACTGAGACTGTTTCCACTGTCCTGTGTAATACTGAGACAGTTCCCTCAGTCCTGTGTAACACTGAGACTGTTTCCACAGTCCTGTGTAACACTGAGACTGTTTCCACAGTCCTGTGTAACACTGAGACAGTTCCCCCCAGTTCTGTGTTACACTGAGACGGTTCCCTCAGTCCTGTGTAATACTGAGACTGTTTCCACAGTCCTGTGTTACACTGAGACTGTTTCCACAGTCCTGTGTAACACTGAGACGGTTCCCTCAGTCCTGTGTAACACTGAGACTGTTTCCACAGTCCTGTGTAACACTGAGACGGTTCACTAGTCCTTATTTCTGTTGCTATACAGTATGTTGTCTGTGTGGTTACTATCCACTGTCAGTCCAACAACAGTTATATCACTTGGGGATAAATATAATTTATTGAATTGAACTGAATTGAACGGTGCACTGCTCGATGAGACAGCCTAATTAAGGGCTACCCATGACACGTGTTCAGAGAGTCAGAGACACACAGTGGAAGGGTTATATCCAAAGGACGATAGCCAATCCTGGGTTGTATTCATTAGGTAACAAACGGAAGAAAACAGGCTGAAACAGGGAGGGATCTGATCTGGTGAGGACAGACAAGCACACCGGTCGCACGCCTGAGCTGTCCTTAATACGAATGTCAGGATGCGAGTCCATGACCTCACATAGGAAGTAATCACTATGACAGGATGCAGACCTGCAAGGCCAGCTGTACAGGAAGAGAGCTCATTTTAATGGTGAGTGGAAGGCCACAACATCAACACTTCTCTTAAAAACAGTGGAAGGACATTAAATCCCCTCTCCTCCTAAACACAGTGGAAGGAAATGGCATCCCATCTCCTCCTTAATGCAGTGGAAGGACATGACATCCCCTCTCCTCCTTAACACAGTAGAAGGACATGACATCCCCTCTCCTCCTAAACACAGTGGAAGGACATGAAATCCCCTCTCCTCCTAAACACAGTGGAAGGAAATGGCATCCCATCTCCTCCTTAATGCAGTGGAAAGACATGGCATCCCCTCTCCTCCTTAACACAGTGGAAGGACATGACATCAACACTCCTCCTAAACACATTGGAAGAACATGACATCTCCCCTCCTCCTTAACACAGTGGAAGGACATGACATCCCCCCTCCTCCTTAACACAGTGGAAGGACATGACATCAACACTCCTCTTAAACACATTGGAAGGACATGACATCCCCCCTCCTCCTTAACACAGTGGAAGGACATGACATCAACACTCCTCCTAAACGCAGTGGAAGGACATGACATCCCCCTTCCTCCTTAACACAGTGGAAGGACATGACATCAACACTCCTCCTAAACACAGTGGAAGGACATGACATCCCCCCTCCTCCTTAACACAGTGGAAGGACATGACATCCCCCCTCCTCCTTAACACAGTGGAAGGACATGACATCCCCCTCCTCCTTAACACAGTGGAAGGACATGACATCCCCCCTCCTCCTTAACACAGTGGAAGGACATGACATCCCCCCTCCTCCTTAACACAGTGGAAGGACATGACATCCCCCCTCCTCCTTAACACAGTGGAAGGACATGACATCCCCTCTCCTCCTCAACACAGTGGAAGGACATGACATCCCCCTCCTCCTTAACACAGTGGAAGGACATGACATCCCCCTCCTCCTTAATACAGTGGAAGGACATGACATCCCCCCTCCTCCTTAACACAGTGGAAGGACATGACATCCCCCCTCCTCCTTAACACAGTGGAAGGACATGACATCCCCTCTCCTCCTCAACACAGTGGAAGGACATGACATCCCCCTTCCTCCTTAACACAGTGGAAGGACATGACATCCCCCCTCCTCCGTAACACAGTGGAAGGACATGACATCCCCCTTCCTCCTTAACACAGTGGAAGGACATGACATCCCCCTTCCTCCTTAACACAGTGGAAGGACATGACATCCCCCTTCCTCCTTAACACAGTGGAAGGACATGACATCCCCCTTCCTCCTTAACACAGTGGAAGGACATGGAAGATGGGCTGTTATGGCACTCTGGCAAGAAGGAAAGGTCAGTTACACACATGAACACATAAATGCATGCACACAAACACACATACAGTATAGCTTTCATTCTATGTTATCGAATATAAAATAATTGTATTGTCCTTTAAGTTCCTCTTCGTAATTCATTTTACAAGCTTGTATATTATACACACATTAGTCTCCTTCACCAGCCATATCTCTCTCTATATATGGTAGCACTTAGCCTGGGGACAAGGTTACACACACACACACACACACACACACACACACACACACACACACACACACACACACACACACACACGCACACACACACACGCACACACACACAAACCAACAGTGCGTCCTGTCCTGGTGTTTTCTCCTTCCCCCTGCCGGTGAAATGTGCCTACTTGCTGATTGAGGTAAGTAACGTAACCCAGGCTACAGGGTAAGAACAGGGATTATCCTGACATCAGCTGTCTCTGCAGCTCCAGCCCATTCTACAGGCCTTATTGCCATGGTGACTTAAGCCCTCCGGCTGTCGAGAGGTCATGACCTTTAGACATTTAGGGGAGGCCTGCCCTCTGATGCTAATGGCGTACACTAAAGGTCAGCTGAGCGTGACCTCATTATGTGCCAATGTACAGGTAACTACTAAAATAAAGGAAACACTTGAGTAAATGAGGGATACAAAGTATATTGAAATTAGGTGCTTCCACATAGATGTGGTTCCTGAGTTAGTTAAGGAATTAACATCCCATCATGCTAATCTTGGCTAACATGGCTAGAATAAGGGATCTCCGTAACTTTGAAAGAGGGGTATCTAAGGAGCATAAGTTTTTAAGGTGTGTGTGTGTGTGTGTCTCAGTCACCAGATCTCAACCCAGTTGAACACCAATGGGAGATTCTGGAGCGGCGCCTGAGACAGTGTTTTCCACCACCATCAACAAAACAACAAATGTTGGAATTTCTCATGGAAGAATGGTGTCGCCTGCCTCCAACAGAGTTCCAGACACTTGCAGAATCTATGTCAAGGTGCATTGAAGCTGTTCTCATGGTGGCCCAACACCCTATTAAGACACTTTATGTTGGTGTTTCCTTTATTTTGGCAGTTACCTGTAGATCTACACACAGGCAGGGAGTAACACGCACGCACGCACGCACGCACGCACGCACGCACGCACGCACGCACGCACGCACGCACGCACGCACACACACACACACACACACACACACACACACACACACACACACACACACACAACCTTAATCTGTCCCTCTTCAAAAGCAGCCACATGGACCCCATTACATTCTATCTTCCTTCACAGAGCCTTGAAGAAGGTTATCTGTTAACTGCTCAGGTTGCTCTATGGGGCTGAAGGGGGTCTTAACCCATTAACCCTTTGTGGGTTATGGACAGGTTAGCAGAACAAAGGCCAACTCAGGATTTACTGTTCAATGTCATCCAAACAGAGGTCTGGATAGGGACAGGCAACAACACTGTTTTCATATATCCTCCTGAGGGATTGGATTGCGTGCGTCATGTTAGGTAGGATCAATTATAGACTTGACTTGAATGTGATCAATCATTATATACTGAAGATCTGGGCATGTGTGTGTGTTGTGACTAACCGATTGATTTATGACTAATGTAAAAGTCTAGTAGGCCTGCATAAACAACATCAATGACTGCTGTGTCTCTCTCTCTCTTTCTCTCTCTCTTTCTTTCTTTTTCTGTAAAGGAGAAGCCTTCTTCTGCTTCTGCAGTTTAAAAAATGTATACATTTTCTGTTATAAAAAAGCTATTGCGTCTGCAGTTTTGAAGTAAAAACTGTCCCCCAACCCAACCTCAGACCCAGGCGGTGACCCATGGAGGAGCAGGGTTACCTCCACACTGCTGCACAATTACCCAGCCAAGTGAAGTCTGATGTTGTCTGGCATCCTTGGGGCTCAAATGTGAGGTGGGCCTCAGCCTGCACCACCTATCTCAGTGGAGAGCATCATCTCTGGGCCAAGAGTGAGAAACCTAGGGTGGGGGCTGGGTGGTTGGTTGGAGCATGAATGGAGAGAAAGTGAGAGGTGGATATCAGATGGGGATTAAGGTATAATCATAGATATGCTATCATAGACTACTGCCCCTCCATTATATCACATGCACAATTGCGCGTGCGCACACAAATCAAATCAAATTTATTGATACAGCCCTTTGTACATCAGCTGATATCTCAAAGTGCTGTACAGAAACCAAGTCTAAAACTCCAAACAGCAAGCAATGCAGGTGTAGAAGCACGGTGGCTAGGAAAAACTCCCTAGAAAGGCCAAAACCTAGGAAGAAACCTAGAGAGGAACCAGACTATGTGGGGTGGCCAGTCCTCTTCTGGCTGTGCCGGGTGGAGATTATAACAGAACATGGCCAAGATGTTCAAATGTTCATAAATGACCAGCATGGTCAAATAATATTAATCACAGGCAGAACAGTTGAAACTGGAGCAGCAGCACAACCAGCTGGACTGGAGACAGCAAGGAGTCATCATGCCAGGTAGTCCTGAGGCATGGTCCTAGGGCTCAGGTACTCCGAGAGAGAGAAAGAAAGAGAGAATTAGAGAGAGCATACTTAAATTCACACAGGACACCGGATAGGACAGAAGAAGTACTCCAGATATAACAAACTGACCATAGCCCCCCGACACATAAACTACTGCAGCATAAATACTGGAGGCTGAGACAGAAGGGGTCAGGAGACACTGTGGCCCCATCCGATGAGACCCCCGGACAGGGCCAAACAGGAAGGATATAAGCACACCCACTTTGCCAAAGCACAGCCCCCACACCACTAGAGGGATATCTTCAACCACCAACCATCCTGAGACAAGGCCGAGTATAGCCCACAAAGATCTCCGCCACAGCACAACCTAAGGGGGGCGCCAACCCAGACAGGAAGATCACATCAGTGACTCAACCCACTCAAGTGACGCACCCCTCTTAGGGACGGTATGAAAGAGCACCAGTAAGCCAGTGACTCAGTCCCTGTAATAGGGTTAGAGGTTGGAGAATCCCAGTGGAGGGAGGGGAACCGGCCAGGCGGAGACAGCAAGGGCGGTTCGTTGCTCCAGAGCCTTTCCGTTCACCTTCACACTCCTGGGCCAGACTGCACTCAATCATATGACCCACTGAAGAGATGAGTCTTCAGTAAAGACTGAGACCGAGTTTGCATCTCTCACATGGGTAGGCAGACCATTCCATAAAAATTGAGCTCTATAGGAGAAAGCCCTGCATCCAGCTGTTTGCTTAGAAATTCTAGGGACAATTAGGAGGCCTGCGTCTTGTGACCGTAGCATACGTGTAGGTATGTACGGCAGGACCAAATCAGAGAGATGGGTAGGAGCAAGCCCATGTTATGATTTGTAGGTTAGCAGTAAAACCTTGAAATCAGCCCTTGCTTTGACAGGAAGCCAGTGTAGGGAGGCTAGCACTGGAGTAATATGATCAATTTTTTTGGTTCTAGTCAGGATTCTAGCAGCCGTATTTAGCACTAACTGAAGTTTATTTAGTGCTTTATCCGGGTAGCCAGAAAGTAGAGCATTGTAGTAGTCTAACCTGGAAGTGACAAAAGCATGGATGAATTTTTCTGCATCATTTTTAGACAGAAAGTATCTGATTGTTGCAATGTTACGTAGATGGAAAAAAGCTGTCCTTGAAACAGTCTTGATATGTTCTTCAAAAGAGAGATCAAGGTCCAGAGTAACGCCGAGGTCCTTCACAGTTTTATTTGAGACAACTGTACAACCATTAAGATTAATTGTCAGATTCAACAGAAGATCTCTTTGTTTCTTGGGACCTAGGACAAGCATCTCTGTTTTGTCCGAGTTTAAAAGTAGAAAGTTTGCAGCCATCCACTTCCTTATACAGTGCCTTGCGAAAGTATTCGGCCCCCTTGAACTTTGCGACCTTTTGCCACATTTCAGGCTTCAAACATAAAGATATAAAACTGTATTTTTTTGTGAAGAATCAACAACAAGTGGGACACAATCATGAAGTGGAACGACATTTATTGGATATTTCAAACTTTTTTAACAAATCAAAAACTGAAAAATTGGGCGTGCAAAATTATTCAGCCCCCTTAAGTTAATACTTTGTAGCGCCACCTTTTGCTGCGATTACAGCTGTAAGTCGCTTGGGGTATGTCTCTATCAGTTTTGCACATCGAGAGACTGACATTTTTTCCCATTCCTCCTTGCAAAACAGCTCGAGTTCAGTGAGGTTGGATGGAGAGCATTTGTGAACAGCAGTTTTCAGTTCATTCCACAGATTCTCGTTTGGATTCAGGTCTGGACTTTGACTTTGAACCATTCCATTGTAGATTTTGCTTTATGTTTTGGATCATTGTCTTGTTGAAAGACAAATTTCCGTCCCAGTCTCAGGTCTTTTGCAGACTCCATCAGGTTTTCTTCCAGAATGGTCCTGTATTTGGCTCCATCCATCTTCCCATCAATTTTAACCATCTTCCCTGTCCCTGCTGAAGAAAAGCAGGCCCAAACCATGATGCTGCCACCACCATGTTTGACAGTGGGTATGGTGTGTTCAGGGTGATGAGCTGTGTTGCTTTTACGCCAAACATAACGTTTTGCATTGTTGCCAAAAAGTTCAATTTTGGTTTCATCTGACCAGAGCACCTTCTTCCACATGTCTGGTGTGTCTCCCAGGTGGCTTGTGGCAAACTTTAAACAACACTTTTTATGGATATCTTTAAGAAATGGCTTTCTTCTTACCACTCTTCCATAAAGGCCAGATTTGTGCAATATACGACTGATTGCTGTCCTATGGACAGAGTCTCCCACCACAGCTGTAGATCTCTGCAGTTCATCCAGAGTGATCATGGGCCTCTTGGCTGCATCTCTGATCAGTCTTCTCCTTGTATGAGCGGAAAGTTTAGAGGGACGGCCAGGTCTTGGTAGATTTGCAGTGGTCTGATACTCCTTCCATTTCAATATTATCGTTTGCACAGTGCTCCTTGGGATGTTTAAAGCTCTGGAATTTTTTTGTATCCAAATCCGGCTTTAAACTTCTTCACAGTATCTCGGACCTGCCTGGTGTGTTCCTTGTTCTTCATGATGCTCTCTGTGCTTTTAACGGACCTCTGAGACTATCACAGTGCAGGTGCATTTATACGGAGACTTGATTACACACAGGTGGATTGTATTTATCATCATTAGTCATTTAGGTCAACATTGGATCATTCAGAGATCCTCACTGAACTTCTGGAGAGAGTTTGCTGCACTGAAAGTAAAGGGGCTGAATAATTTTGCACGCCCATTTTTTCAGTTTTTGATGTGTTAAAAAAGTTTGAAATATCCAATAAATGTCGTTCCACTTCATGATTGTGTCCCACTTGTTGTTGATTCTTCACAAAAAAATACAGTTTTATATCTTTATGTTTGAAGCCTGAAATGTGGCAAAAGGTTCAAAGTTCAAGGGGGCCGAATACTTTCACAAGGCACTGTATCTGAAACACATGCTTCTAGCAAGGGCAAATTTGGGGCTTCACCATGTTTCATTGAAATGTACAGCTGTGTGTCATCGGCATTGCAGTGAAAGTTAACATTATGTTTTCGAATGACATCCCCAAGAGGTGAAATATATAGTGAAAACAATAGTGGTCCTAAAACGGAACCTTGAGGAACTCAGAAATGTACAGTTGATTTGTAAGATCACAAACCATTCACAGAGACAAACTGATATCTTTCTGACAGATAAGATTTAAACCAGGCCAGAACTTGTCTATGTAGACCAATTTGGGTTTCCAATCTCTCCAAAAGAATGTGGTGATCCATAGTATCAAAAGCATCACTAAGGTCTAGGAGCACGAGGACAGATGCAGAGCCTCGGTCCGATGCCATTAAAAGGTAATTTACCACCTTCACAAGTGCAGTCTCAGTGCTATGATGGGGTCTAAAACCAGACTGAAGCATTTCATATACATTGTTGGTCTTCAGGAAGGCAGTGAGTTGTCGCGCAACAGCCTTTTCTAAAATTTTTGAGAGGAATGGAAGATTCGATATAAGCCGATAGTTTTTTTATATTTTCTGGGTCAAGGTTTGGCTTTTTCAAGAGAGGCTTTATTACTGCCACTTTTAGTGAGTTTGGTACACACACACACACACACACACACACACACACACACACACACACACACACATATATATGCATTTGCACGCACTCACCCGCGCCCATGCAGGCATGCACGGACACACACACACACACTTTCACTCTTTGACATATGACCTCATATACAGGCTCAGACATATTGCAGACAGATAATCCTTACAAAGACAGGGTCATTTGATGTTACCCCGAGCCCCCCAACACAAACACACACACACCATCATATCCTCAGCAGGAGACATGGTGGATTTGAGGTCACAGCATGTGGCTAGAATAGGGGGTTATGGGGTAGCTAGTGGATTACAGTTTTGTAGGGCAGCAGTCCGATTTATAGTTAAGTACACTGACAGGATAGACCACCAACCTACACATTGCCCCTAAACTCTCTCTCTCTGAAGATGAGTACAGCTATGTAGATACTGGCTTTGTCCTGAAATGACACCCTATTCCTTTTACAGTGCACTACTTTTACAGACCCTGGTCAAATATAGTGCACTACTTAGGGAATAGGGTGCCATTTGGGGCGTAATCACTGTTAACTATATTCCCCAGCTGTCTCTATCACATTGCAATGTTTTTTTCTGTCAGCTCAAAGTGAGAGCACTTTATATTAAGGGCCATAATCCCACTTCTGTCACATCAATAAGTGAGTCTCATTCCCTAAACCGCTACCTCTCGCCACCTCCTTTTTCATTCTCTACATTAGAGTTGCCATATTGGGGGAATTTTTTCCATCTTACAATTTGACTACTTTGACTACGTTTACAGCCCAATTCTGAAATTTTTTACACTAATTGGTCTTTTGACCAATCACATCAGATTTCTTTCACATCAGATCTTCTCAGAGCTAATATGATTGTTCAAAAGACCAATTAGTGAAAAAAATATCATAATTGGGCTGCCTGTGTGAATGCTGCCTTATAGTAGATTTGGTGGGAATTTTGCTCAGTTTCTGTGTGAAAGTGTCAATTACATCTGGCAACACTGCTGTGTATCCACCTGAAGTGTCCGCGTTGTTTTCTACACATTGCCCATTTCCCTGCAGGGCTGGGCAGTACTGGTGTGCTTGTCTCAGGACTGCGGTGCGAAAGGATGTGGCAGGGCCAGCACACGGGGACAGGCACAGGAAGGAAGGAGCTCCACTCAAATTCATCTCTATTGGACAGAGGCTAAAGGAGCTGGGGGCATATTTTGGAGCCAGGAGACATCTCCTAGGAGAATGCCATGGCAACCAGGGCCCCAAAGCGGCGAGGGCCCCCAGGCTTTGGCAGGGGTGTTCCGACTCCCTTTTCAAGTGCCCGATCAAAAGTGTCAGGAAAGGTTCTGTTATTGGCCATTTGGCGTCTCTCCTTTCTTTTCTTTGTCTTTCTTCCCTTGCTCTGCCTCTCTTTCTTGGGTTACACAGGAGGCTGGGAGCTGTCCCGGACCAGGCCGAGGTCGCCAAGGAGGCTGTGAGAAGATGGAGAGTAGTGTCTTTGCAATGGATTGTGGGAAAATGTTGCCAAACAACGCTAGGGGGAATGTGGCTGTGATGGCAGCTTGATATTAGACACGATAGTGAAATGATGCAGCGTCTGTAGCAGTGGGAGTAGAAGTGATCATTCTAGACTCAAATGCCAGCTATTACAGATAAGATCACCAAATCTGTCTGTGTGAGTCTCCTGCTTCTTGCTAGATTGCTCTCGGCGTGCTAGTGAAAGTCCTTTACACCACCAGGAAAAGCAGTGGTTCTGATCCATATAAGAGCTTTGAGAAGGTGCGGGAGATCAACGTAGGCTACAGTTGACGGCATTGCAGAGTTATAGACGGCTTCACTCGTCGTCATTGTGACACATTTACTTTGACGGAGATGTTCCTTAATGCGCTGCAGAACATTGACCCATATTCCTCAGTAATTCATTAAACTGACACCAGATCAGAGGTGAACTTTTATTAATACATTCTTAGTAAAGTGATTAACATTAAAAGGTATACAGTGCAATTACCAACCCTTCTCTCCAAGAAAAGAACATCAGTTAAGAGTGAGACAAGAGCAACAGAACACGCATGCTGCATTATTTAATGTTCCCCTAGTCTATCTGCAGTCAGCCAGGTACTATATTTGGCAGGATATGATACAATAGTATTTTAATGAAAAGACCGCCACCTTGTGGGATAAACAGAGAACTACACAGATGTGGGTTGTGTTCATTAGGGCAGTGGTTCCCAACCTTTTTCGCTAACTGTACCATCAACAGAATTTTGCTTTGCCTCGAGAAGCCCTGAAATACCCCCGCATGTACATTTTACCAGTAAGCTTATGGTCTCATGAGTCTTCTCAAGTACCCCCAACTCATATACTATACGATAGGTGGAAATCAACCTATAGGCCTAATTAGAATTTTGAAAAATTAAAACGACAACGGATAATTTAAGCAAAAGACATCAGCCATATGGACAACCAGACCCTTCCAATGAAAAAGGACCTAAGATAAGAGTAAGGTATGTTACACAAACGGAATGCATCTCAATTTCCCCCATTTTCTCTGGCCCTCTCTTTACGTTGTGTTGTCCCTCCTCCATCATTGCTCCCTGTTCAGCTTTCTTCCCTCCTCTTCTCCTCCCACATGACCCCCTATCTCTTTCCACCTCTATCCAATATTACCATATCCTCCATTTATTTATTTCCTTGACAGTGTCACATCCGTTCTCCCTGTCTTGTCTTCCCTAATTCCTATCCATTTAAGCCATTGTCCAATACCATCAACCCTCACAATTATTCTCCTAACCCCCTCAACCTCTCCCTCTCTTCCCTGTACCCTCCCTCCCCCTGATCACTACCCCTGAATCCCAAATCCCAAACCCCTAGCCCCTAGCCACAAAGCACTTACATAGATCTGAGAGGATTGGACCGGTATAAGCAATATGGTGGTAGCTCCATCTGGCCTTCTGATAGGCCAGACGGGAATTGGCGCCATATAGCTTAAAGGACATCATTCCAATCCTCTCAGATCTACCCTACTGCATAGGGGGTGGGGACGAGGGGTTGATTTGGGATTCAGAGCCCCCTTAGCGTGAGTCCATAAGGGGCTGCAGCCAGAGCAGGAAACGGGACACCTTCTGGTAGATGTAACCCTGACTACAGTCTGCCCCTGCTGGTCTGGAGACTACCCCGGTCAGATAGAACACCTCCCTGTGGAGAGATAGGATGGGACTCCCCGGCCCCAGGATGCAGTCAGCCTTGGGTCTCACCGTCGTACAGCCCATCTTGTTGGTGACCAACCCCGGGTGCCTCTCCACACACTGGGGCAAACGCTCATATGCCAGGTGGTTGAGAGTGAGCGGGCCTTGGACCTCCGTGGCGTCCACGGGGTCCTTCCAGCCAGTGACCACGGCCGGATACTCGCCAGTCATCAGGACGACCTCTGCAAAGTCACGTTCGGGCAGGCAGGCAGCAACCACATGTTTCTTATAGACGATGCGCTCGCGGAGCTCGAGGACGGCCAGGTCGTTGTCAGGGCGACCGGGTACGTAGCGGGGGTGGACGTGGACGACTTGGACATAGAGCGTCTGTTCGCCATCTTCAGATGCGGTTAGGCGCTTGCCTGGGAGGGGAGGGACGAAGTACTCAAAATCAATGAAGGAACACATACTGCAAAGCAAATCAAAAACATACCCTCGCACACACACGCAGGAATGCACACACACACACACACACGCAGGAATGCACACACACACACACACGCAGGAATGCACACACACGCAGGAATGCACACACACACACACGCAGGAATGCACACACACGCAGGAATGCACACACACACACACGCAGGAATGCACACACACGCAGGAATGCACACACACGCAGGAATGCACACACACGCAGGAATGCACACACACACACACGCAGGAATGCACACACACGCAGGAATGCACACACACACACACGCAGGAATGCACACACACGCAGGAATGCACACACACGCAGGAATGCACACACACGCAGGAATGCACACACACACGCACGCACGCACGCACACACACACACACACACCACTTCCACAACCAGTGGAGCCTGAGCCTGTAGACTGGACATGATGCCCCATGATGAGCACTCACCGACAGCCACCTGGAAGTTGACGTATTTCTGGGCACACTGGGCTGTAGTTAGAACCAGGTTCTCCTTCAGAATGACACCACTACAGAACCCTACAGACTCTGTACTCTTCAGAATGGCCTAATGACAACACAACAGTTACAATATACAGCAGAGATGACACCGCAAAATACATGATCACAACTATGGGAATATTGGGTTCATGTGCTGCAGCTTTCATAGTGAGGGGTCGACTTCATGAGGAAAATGAATCTGAGAGCATAGTAGTGCCTGTCAGTGGACAGTGTGTACCTACTTTGAATTGTGTGTGTGTGTGTGTGTCTCATAGTGGTGTGTGTTTTCCTACCTGCCAGGGACACTCTCCAGAGTTGCAGGCTAGTCCCTCAAAGTTGCTGGCGATGTTGGTTGACTGTCTCTTTGTCCACTGGCTTAGGCTGTTCACCTTCCCACAGGGGAATGTCACTGAGAGAGGGATGGAGGGAGAATTACTGAGTATAGTTTAATATAGTACAGTTTAGTATCTAGTATAGCATAGCATTAGCCTCGTACGAACCATCCTGATCTCGCAAGCTTACATTCTGTTTCACTATCCGCTAGTGAGATCAGGATGTTGCGTATGAGGCTAGAGTATCATAGCACAGTACAGAATCACTTAACATATAGGATAGCATAGTATAGTATAGCATAGTAGTATATGGTGACTGACCTGCAGGAATACACTTCACCCTCTCCTTCTCCTCTAGTTTCCAGCCACGGGCACAGGAACACTCATAGGACTGGTATCCTGGCTTACAGAACTGACTGCAGCCCTTGGTCTTGTCCAACATACACACTGTCTGATCTACAATCACACACAGAGAGAAAGACAGAGAAAGGTGGAGAGGCTTCTTCACTGTTGACGTTTTTTACAACATGAGTTCCCCACCAACTCGGTGTTGGGTCCTTCACGTCTCTCACCTGTCTCACAGTGGACTCCAAAGAAGCCTGACTTACAGACACAGTCGTATCCCCCACGCTGTCTGAGCACATGGCTCCATTCTTACACGGCTTCTCTGCACACTGGTCCCCATCTGTACACACACAGGGTTAACAACACAGCCAGTCAAATGGTACATTCAGTAATACAAGACACGTGTTCTTGGGTGAAGCTATTTTAACTGTCACACCAAATCACATGGATTTCAACTGAGTGGTAACCCAAAATACTAAGTACTCTGATATGTTCCAAGAGAACGTCAGTCAAAATCATTACACTTACCTATGTAGACTGACCAGAAGATATCCTGAAAGATCAAAACAAAGTCCACTGTCAGTTTGATTCAAAATGTCTACAGAATCATCAGAAGTCCACTGTCAGTTTGATTCAAAATGTCTACAGAATCATCAGAAGCAAGAAGATAGATTTAAAAAAGGAGATGAGTGGAGAGAAGCAAGGAAAGGAGGAAGGTTTGGAGGTTGTTAAAGAGGATGTCTGAGGTGAGAAAAGGAAGGATGAGCTGAAGGAGGTGAGGAAAGAAGGGAGTCTAATAGAGGGAGGTGTGAGGAAAGGAGGATGAGCTGAAGGAGGTGAGGAAAGAAGGGAGTCTAATAGAGGGAGGTGTGAGGAAAGGAGGATGAGCTGAAGGAGGTGAGGAAAGAAGGGAGTCTAATAGAGGGAGGTGTGAGGAAAGGAGGATGAGCTGAAGGAGGTGAGGAAAGAAGGGAGTCTAATAGAGGGAGGTGTGAGGAAAGAAATCTGTTCAGTGGGAAGAGGGAGCATTGGCCCACCGTGCGGTAGGAGTCCTGGAAGATCTCCCTGGCCTCCTCGTAGTTGCAGACCTCCTCCAGACACTCCCTCTCCAGATTGGCAGGGAGCAGGCTCTCCTCGTTGCCCACGTTGGCCCTCTTCTGGCGGGATAAGGTGATCACTTCACTGGCCTCCTGCTTGTCCAGGAACACTGGGGGGGGGAGATTTTAGTTGTTGTACTTTTAATACTCTTCCACAAAAATATATATTTTTTATCTCAATGGATAGTCTATTTTTCATATAACCTGATTCCACTTAAAATTTAGGTCACACATTTGAAAATAGTTTAAATACAGATTCTCGGACGAAATCTGTCAAATCTATGTACAGTGCCTTGCGAAAGCATTCGGCCCCCTTGAACTTTGCGAACTTTTGCCACATTTCAAGCTTCAAAACATAAAGATATAAAACTGTATTTTTTTGTGAAGAATCAACAACAAGTGGGACACAATCATGAAGTGGAACGACATTTATTGGATATTTCAAACTTTTTTAACAAATCAAAAACTGAAAAATTGGGCGTGCAAAATTATTCAGCCCCTTTACTTTCAGTGCAGCAAACTCTCTCCAGAAGTTCAGTGAGGATCTCTGAATGATCCAATGTTGACCTAAATGACTAATGATGATAAATACAATCCAACTGTGTGTAATCAAGTCTCTGTATAAATGCACCTGCACTGTGATATTCTCAGAGGTCCGTTAAAAGCGCAGAGAACATCATGAAGAACAAGGAACACACCAGGCAGGTCCGAGATACTTTTGTGAAGAAGTTTAAAGCCGGATTTGGATACAAAAAGATTTCCCAAGCTTTAAACATCCCAAGGAGCACTGTGCAAGCGATAATATTGAAATGGAAGGAGTATCAGACCACTGCAAATCTACCAAGACCTGGCCGTCCCTCTAAACTTTCAGCTCATACAAGGAGAAGACTGATCAGAGATGCAGCCAAGAGGCCCATGATCACTCTGGATGAACTGCAAAGATCTACAGCTGAGGTGGGAGACTCTGTCCATAGGACAACAATCAGTCGTATATTGCACAAATCTGGCCTTTATGGAAGAGTGGTAAGAAGAAAGCCATTTCTTAAAGATATCCATAAAAAGTGTTGTTTAAAGTTTGCCACAAGCCACCTGGGAGACACACCAAAATGTGGAAGAAGGTGCTCTGGTCAGATGAAACCAAAATTGAACTTTTTGGCAACAACGCAAAACGTTATGTCTGGCGTAAAAGCAACACAGCTCATCACCCTGAATTCACCATACCCACTGTCAAACATGGTGGTGGCAGCATCATGGTTTGGGCCTGATTTTCTTCAGCAGGGACAGGGAAGATGGTTAAAATTGATGGGAAGATGGATGGAGCCAAATACAGGACCATTCTGGAAGAAAACCTGATGGAGTCTGCAAAAGACCTGAGACCGGGACGGAGATTTGTCTTCCAACAAGACAATGATCCAAAACATAAAGCAAAATCTACAATGGAATGGTTCAAAAATAAACATATCCAGGTGTTAGAATGGCCAAGTCAAAGTCCAGACCTGAATCCAAACGAGAATTTGTGGAAAGAACTGAAAACTGCTGTTCACAAATGCTCTCCATCCAACCTCACTCAGCTCGAGCTGTTTTGCAAGGAGGAATGGGAAAAAGTTTCAGTCTCTCGATGTGCAAAACTGATAGAGACATACCCCAAGCGACTTACAGCTGTAATCGCAGCAAAAGGTGGCGCTACAAAGTATTAACTTAAGGGGGCTGAATAATTTTGCAGGCACAATTTTTCAGTTTTTGATTTGTTAAAAAAGTTTGAAATATCCAATAAATGTCGTTCCACTTCATGATTGTGTCACACTTGTTGTTGATTCTTCACAAAAAAATACAGTTTTATATCTTTATGTTTGAAGCCTGAAATGTGGCAAAAGGTCGCAAAGTTCAAGGGGGCCGAATACTTTCGCAAGGCACTGTATTAGAGTACAAAAGTAACATTCTTTGTTACTAATTAACTAAGGCCTAAACCCAGTGCCAAAAAAGCACAGAACTACACCAATAAACCTAAACACTCTTCACACAGTACCTTTGACTCTACGGATCCCCACTCCCAAAAAAGGTCTCAGATTCCATTAAGAATGTAGCCTAATGCCTCCATGACAAACTATCCTTGTCTAATGTCATCCTGCCCCTTCCCATGTCCTGTCTAGTGGATAAACAGGCCCCTTCCCTTCCCTGTCCTGGTGTCCTGTCTAGTGGATAAACAGGCCCCTTCCCTGTCCTGGTGTCCTGTCTACTGGATAAACAGACTCGTTCCCTGTCCTGGTGTCCTGTCTAGTGGATAAACAGGCCCCTTCCCTGTCCTGGTGTCCTGTCTACTGGATAAACAGACTCGTTCCCTGTCCTGGTGTCATGTCTAGTGGATAAACAGGCCCCTTCCCTGTCCTGGTGTCCTGTCTAGTGGATAAACAGGCCCCTTCCCTGTCCTGGTGTCCTGTCTAGTGGATAAACAGGCCCCTTCCCTGTCCTGGTGTCCTGTATAGTGGATAAACAGGCCCCTTCCTTTACCTGTCCTGGTGTCCTGTCTAGTGGATAAACAGGCCCCTTCCCTGTCCTGGTGTCCTGTCTAGTGGATAAACAGGCCCCTTCCCTTCCCTGTCCTGGTGTCCTGTCTAGTGGATAAACAGGCCTCTTCCCTTACCTGTCCTGGTGTCCTGTCTAGTGGATAAACAGGCCCCTTCCCTGTCCTGGTGTCCTGTCTAGTGGATAAACAGGCCCCTTACCTGTCCTGGTGTCCTGTCTAGTGGATAAACAGGCCCCTTCCCTGTCCTGGTGTCCTGTCTAGTGGATAAACAGGCCCCTTCCCTGTCCTGGTGTCCTGTCTAGTGGATAAACAGGCCCCTTCACTGTCCTGGTGTCCTGTCTAGTGGATAAACAGGCCCCTTACCTGTCCTGGTGTCCTGTCTAGTGGATAAACAGGCCCCTTCCCTGTCCTGGTGTCATGTCTAGTGGATAAACAGGCCCCTTCCCTGTCCTTGTGTCCGGTCTAGTGGATAAACAGGCTCCTTCCCTTACCTGTCCTGGTGTCCTGTCTAGTGGATAAACAGGCCCCTTCCCTTCCCTGTCCTGGTGTCCTGTCGAGTGGATAAACAGGCCTCTTCCCTTACCTGTCCTGGTGTCCTGTCTAGTGGATAAACAGGCCCCTTACCTGTCCTGGTGTCCTGTCTAGTGGATAAACAGGCCCCTTCCCTTCCCTGTCCTCGTGTCCTGTCTAGTGGATAAATAGGCCCATTCCCTTCCCTGTCCTGGTGTCCTGTCTAGTGGATAAACAGGCCCATTCCCTTCCCTGTCCTGGTGTCCTGTCTAGTGGATAAACAGGCCCATTCCCTTCCCTGTCCTGGTGTCCTGTCTAGTGGATAAACAGGCCCCTTCCCTTACCTGTCCTGGTGTCCTGTCTAGTGGATAAACAGGCCCATTCCCTTCCCTGTCCTGGTGTCATGTCTAGTGGATAAACAGGCCCCTTCCCTTACCTGGTGTGTCATGTCTTGTTATGTCTGTTCCTGTCCTTTCTCTTCACTCTCTCTCTCTGCTGGTCTTTTTAGGTTACCTTCTCTGTCTCTCATTCTTCAGCTGTTCTACATCTCCTCTAACTAGCTCATTCACTCTTTCACACCTGTTCTCTCTTCCCCCTCTGATTAGGTCTCTATTTCTTTCTCTGTTCCTGCTACTTTCAGTGTCTGATTCTTGTTTGTGTTTTTTGATGCCAGAAGCAAGCTGTCGTCTCGTTTGCTTCCACCTTGTCCTGTCCTGTCGGAGTCTGCCTGGCAGGTGCCACCTGCACTATACTAACGTTCTTTTTGTTCCGCTGACAACGTTGGAAGAGGATTTATGCCATTCCTGTTTTTTCATTAAAGAACTCTGTTTTCTGTTAAAACCGCTTTTGGGTCTTCACTCAAGTTCATAACAGAAGAATCAGACCAAGAATGGACCCAGCGGCTCCGGACCCTTTTCACTCCGCCGTCGAGATCCAGGGAGCGATGCTAGGCAGACACGAGGAGGAATTGTCTGCTGCTCGACATGCCGTTGAGACCCTGGCCGTCCAAGTCTCCGACCTCACAAGACAGGTTCACCAACTCCACCTCGATCCACTGCCCACTTCCAGGGTTTCCGAGTCTCCGGAGCCCAGGATCAACAACCCGCCGTGTTACTCTGGGGAGCCCACTGAGTGCCGCTCATTCCTCACTCAGTGTGATGTGGTGTTCTCTCTCCAGCCCAACACTTACTCCAGGAGCGCAGCCCGCATCGCCTACGTCATTTCTCTCCTTACCGGACGGGCGCGTGAGTGGGGCACGGCAGTCTGGGAGGCGAGGGCTGAGTGTATTAACCAGTATCAAGACTTTAAGGAGGAGATGATACGGGTTTTTGACCGTTCTGTTTTTGGGGAGGAGGCTTCCAGGGCCCTGTCTTCCCTATGTCAGGGGAATCGATCCATAACGGATTATTCTATTGAGTTTCGCACTCTCGCTGCCTCAAGTGACTGGAACGAGCCGGCTTTGCTCGCTCGTTTTCTGGAGGGTCTCCTCGTCGAGGTTAAGGACGAGATCCTCTCCCGGGAGGTTCCTTCCAGTCTGGACTCCTTAATAGCTCTCGCTATTCGCATAGAGCGACGGTTTGATCTTCGTCGCCGAGCTCGAGGAAAGGAGCTCGCGTTCTCCGCTGCTCCCCTCTCCACATCACTGCCACCTGCCGCATCACTGCCACCCTCCTCCGCCGGCTCGGATGCTGAGCCTATGCAGCTGGGGGTATCCGCATCTCGGCCAAGGAGAAGGAACGGAGAATCACCAATCGCCTCTGTCTCTACTGCGGCTCCGCTGGTCATTTTGTCACCTCATGTCCAGTAAAAGCCAGAGCTCATCAGTAAGAGGAGGGCTACTGGTGAGCGCAACTACTCAGGCCTCTCCTTCTGGATCACGCACTACTTTTCCGGTCCATCTCCGCTGGCCCGGTTCATCTGCTTCCTGCAGTGCCTTGATAGACTCTGGGGCGGAGGGCTGTTTTATGGACGAGACCTGGGCTCGGGAACATGACATTCCTCTCAGACAGTTAGGGAGCCCACGGCCTTGTTCGCTTTAGATGGTAGTTCTCTCCCCAAGATTCAGCGTGAGACGCTGCCTTTAACCCTCACTGTCTCTGGTAATCATAGCGAAACCATTTCTTTTTTAATTTTTCGTTCACCTTTTACACCTGTTGTTTTGGGTCATCCCTGGCTAGTGCGCCATAACCCTTCTATTAATTGGTCTAGTAATACTATCCTATCCTGGAATGTTTCTTGTCATGTAACCTGTTTAATGTCTGCTATCCCTCCTGTTTCCTCTGTCTCTACTTCACAGGAGGAGCCTGGCGATTTGACAGGGGTGCCGGAGGAGTATCACGATCTGCGCACGGTGTTCAGTCGTTCCAAGGCCACTTCTCTCCCTCCACACCGGTCGTATGACTGTAGTATTGATCTCCTTCCGGGAACTACTCCCCCGGGGTAGATTATACTCTCTGTCGGCTCCCGAACGTAAGGCTCTCGAGGATTATTTGTCGGTTTCGCTCAACGCCGGTACCATTGTCTCCTCCTCCTCTCCCGCCGGAGCGGGGTTTTTTTTTGTTCAGAAGAAGGACGGGTCCCTGCGCCCATGCGTGGATTATCGAGGGCTGAATGACATAACAGTTAAGAATCGTTATCCGCTTCCTCTTATGTCTTCAGCCTTCGAGATCCTGCAGGGAGCCAGGTTTTTCACCAAATTGGACCTTCGTAACGCCTACCATCTCGTGCGCATCAGGGAGGGGGACGAGTGGAAGACGGCGTTTAACACTCCGTTAGGGCACTTTGAATACCGGGTTCTTCCTTTCGGCCTCGTTAACGCTCCAGCTGTCTTTCAGGCACTAGTTAACGACGTCCTGAGAGACATGCTGAACATTTTTGTTTTCGTTTACATGGATGATATCCTGATTTTTTCTCCGTCTCTCTCGATTCATGTTCAGCACGTGCGACGCGTCCTCCAGCGCCTTTTGGAGAACTGTCTTTATGTGAAGGCTGAGAAGTGCATTTTTCATGCCGCCTCTGTCCCTTTTCTCGGTTCCGTTATTTCCGCTGAGGGCATTAAGATGGATCCCGCTAAGGTCCAGGCTGTCATTGATTGGCCCGTTCCTAAGTCACGCGTCGAGCTGCAGCGCTTTCTGGGCTTCGCTAATTTCTATCGTCGTTTCATCCGTAATTTCGGTCAGGTGGCAGCTCCCCTCACAGCCCTTACTTCTGTTAAGACGTGCTTTAAGTGGTCCGTTTCCGCCCAGGGAGCTTTTGATCTTCTTAAGAATCGTTTTACATCCGCTCCTATTCTTGTTACACCTGACATCTCTAGCCAGTTTGTTGTTGAGGTTGACGCGTCAGAGGTGGGCGTGGGAGCCATTCTTTCTCAGCGCTCTCTCTCTGACGGCAAGGTCCATCCTTGCGCGTTTTTCTCTCATCGCTTATCGCCGTCAGAACGTAACTATGATGTTGGTAATCGCGAACTGCTCGCCATCCGCTTAGCCCTAGGCGAATGGCGACAGTGGTTGGAGGGGGCGACCGTTCCTTTTGTCGTTTGGACTGACCATAGGAACCTTGAGTACATCCGTTCAGCCAAACGACTTAATGCGCGTCAGGCTCGTTGGGCTCTGTTTTTCGCTCGTTTCGAGTTTGTTATTTCTTATCGTCCGGGCTCAAAAAACACCAAGCCTGATGCTTTATCTCGTCTCTTCAGTTCTTCTGAGGTCTCCACCGACCCCGAGGGGATTCTCCTGACGGGCGTGTTGTCGGGTTGACTGTCTGGGGAATTGAGAGGCAGGTAAGGCAAGCACTCGCTCACACTCCGTCGCCGCGAGCTTGTCCTAGGAACCTTCTGTTCGTTCCCGTTCCTACTCGTCCGGCCGTTCTTCAGTGGGCCCACTCTGCCAAGTTAGCCGGCCACCCCGGCGTTCGGGGTACGCTCGCTTCCATTCGCCAGCGTTTCTGGTGGCCCACTCGGGAACGTGACGCGCGTCGATTTGTCGCCGCTTGTTCGGTCTGCGCGCAGACTAAATCTGGGAACTCTCCTCCTGCCGGCCGTCTCAGACCGCTTCCCATTCCCTCTCGACCGTGGTCTCACATCGCTTTAGATTTTATCACCGGACTGCCTTCATCAGCGGGGAAGACAGTTATTCTTACGGTTGTCGATAGATTCTCTAAGGCGGCTCATTTCATTCCTCTCGATAAGCTCCCTTCTGCTAAGGAGACGGCTCAGATCATTATCGAGAATGTTTTCCGAATTCATGGCCTTCCGTCTGACGTCGTTTCCGACAGAGGCCCGCAGTTCACGTCTCAATTTTGGAGGGAGTTTTGCCGTTTGATTGGGGCTTCCGTCAGTCTCTCGTCCGGCTTTCATCCCCAGTCTAACGGTCAATCCGAACGGGCCAATCAGACTGTTGGTCGCATTTTACGCAGTCTTTCTTTTCGTAACCCTGCGTCTTGGTCAGAACAGCTCCCCTGGGCAGAGTACGCCCACAACTCGCTTCCCTCGTCTGCTACCGGTCTATCCCCTTTTCAGTGTAGCCTCGGGTACCAGCCTCCGCTGTTCTCATCTCAGCTCGCCGAGTCCTGCGTCCCCTCCGCTCAGGCTTTTGTCCAGCGTTGCGAGCGCACCTGGAAGGGGTCAGGTCGGCACTTTGCCGTAATAGGGCGCAGACTGTGAGGGCCGCTAATAAGCGTAGGACCAAGAGTCCTAGATATTGTTGCGGTCAGAGAGTATGGCTCTCCACTCAGAACCTTCCCCTTAAGACAGCTTCTCGCAAGTTGGCCCCGCGGTTCATTGGTCCGTTCCGTATTTCCCAGGTCATTAATCCTGTCGCAGTGCGACTTCTTCTCCGCGCTATCTTCGTCGCGTTCACCCGGTCTTCCATGTCTCCTGTGTTAAGCCCGTTCTTCGCGCCCCCGCTCGTCCCTCCCCCCCCATCCTTGTCGAGGGCGCACCCATCTACAGGGTTCGTAAGATTTTGGACATGCGCCCTCGGGGCCGTGGTCATCAGTACCTAGTGGATTGGGAGGGGTACGGTCCTGAGGAGAGGAGTTGGGTTCCCTCTCGGGACGTGCTGGACCGTTCGCTGATCGATGATTTCCTCCGTTGCCGCCAGGTTTCCTCCTCGAGTGCGCCAGGAGGCGCTCGGTGAGTGGGGGGGGGTACTGTCATGTCTTGTTATGTCTGTTCCTGTCCTTTCTCTTCACTCTCTCTCTCTGCTGGTCTTTTTAGGTTACCTTCTCTGTCTCTCATTCTTCAGCTGTTCTACATCTCCTCTAACTAGCTCATTCACTCTTTCACACCTGTTCTCTCTTCCCCCTCTGATTAGGTCTCTATTTCTTTCTCTGTTCCTGCTACTTTCAGTGTCTGATTCTTGTTTGTGTTTTTTGATGCCAGAAGCAAGCTGTCGTCTCGTTTGCTTCCACCTTGTCCTGTCCTGTCGGAGTCTGCCTGGCAGGTGCCACCTGCACTATACTAACGTTCTTTTTGTTCCGCTGACAACGTTGGAAGAGGATTTATGCCATTCCTGTTTTTTCATTAAAGAACTCTGTTTTCTGTTAAAACCGCTTTTGGGTCTTCACTCAAGTTCATAACATGGTGTCCTGTCTAGTGGATAAACAGGCCCCTTCCCTTACCTGGTGTCCTGTCTAGTGGATAAACAGGCCCCTTCCCTTCCCTGTCCTGGTGTCCTGTCTAGTGGATAAACACGCCCCTTCCCTGTCCTTGTGTCCTGTCTAGTGGATAAACAGGCCCCTTCCCTGTCCTTGTGTCCTGTCTAGTGGATAAACACGCCCCTTCCCTGTCCTGGTGTCATGTCTAGTGGATAAACAGGCCCCTTCCCTGTCCTGGTGTCCTGTCTAGTGGATAAACAGGCCCCTTCCCTGTCCTGGTGTCCTGTCTAGTGGATAAACAGGCCCCTTCCCTGTCCTGGTGTCATGTCTAGTGGATAAACAGGCCCCTTCCCTGTCCTTGTGTCCTGTCTAGTGGATAAACAGGCCCCTTCCCTGTCCTGGTGTCCTGTCTAGTGGATAAACACGCCCCTTCCCTGTCCTTGTGTCCTGTCTAGTGGATAAACAGGCCCCTTCCCTGTCCTGGTGTCCTGTCTAGTGGATAAACAGGCTCCTTTACCTGTCCTGGTGTCCTGTCTAGTGGATAAACAGGCCCCTTCCCTGTCCTGGTGTCCTGTCTAGTGGATAAACAGGCCCCTTCCCTGTCCTTGTGTCCGGTCTAGTGGATAAACAGGCCCCTTCCCTGTCCTGGTGTCCTGTCTAGTGGATAAACAGGCCCCTTCCCTTACCTGTCCTGGTGTCCTGTCTAGTGGATAAATAGGCCCCTTCCCTGTCCTGGTGTCCTGTCTAGTGGATAAACAGGCCCCTTCCCTGTCCTTGTGTCCGGTCTAGTGGATAAACAGGCCCCTTCCCTGTCCTGGTGTCCTGTCTAGTGGATAAACAGGCCCCTTCCCTTCCCTGTCCTGTCTAGTGGATAAACAGGCCCCTTCCCTGTCCTGGTGTCCTGTCTAGTGGATAAACAGGCCCCTTCCCTGTCCTTGTGTCCGGTCTAGTGGATAAACAGGCCCCTTCCCTGTCCTGTCTAGTGGATAAACAGGCCCCTTCCCTTCCCTGTCCTGGTGTCCTGTCTAGTGGATAAACAGGCCCCTTCCCTTCCCTGTCCTGTCTAGTGGATAAACAGGCCCCTTCCCTTCCCTGTCCTGGTGTCCTGTCTAGTGGATAAACAGGCCCCTTCCCTTACCTGTCCTGGTGTCCTGTCTAGTGGATAAACAGTCCCCTTCCCTGTCCTGGTGTCCTGTCTAGTGGATAAACAGGCCCCTTCCCTTCCCTGTCCTGTCTAGTGGATAAACAGGCCCCTTCCCTTCCCTGTCCTGTCTAGTGGATAAACAGGCCCCTTCCCTTCCCTGTCCTGTATAGTGGATAAACAGGCCCCTTCCCTTCCCTGTCCTGGTGTCCTGTCTAGTGGATAAACAGGCCCCTTCCCTTCCCTGTCCTGTCTAGTGGATAAACAGGCCCCTTCCCTTCCCTGTCCTGGTGTCCTGTCTAGTGGATAAACAGGCCCCTTCCCTGTCCTGGTGTCCTGTCTAGTGGATAAACAGGCCCCTTCCCTTCCCTGTCCTGTCTAGTGGATAAACAGGCCCCTTCCCTTCCCTGTCCTGGTGTCCTGTCTAGTGGATAAACAGGCCCCTTCCCTTCCCTGTCCTGGTGTCCTGTCTAGTGGATAAACACGCCCCTTCCCTGTCCTTGTGTCCTGTCTAGTGGATAAACAGGCCCCTTACCTGTCCTTGTGTCCTGTCTAGTGGATAAACACGCCCCTTCCCTGTCCTGGTGTCATGTCTAGTGGATAAACAGGCCCCTTCCCTGTCCTGGTGTCCTGTCTAGTGGATAAACACGCCCCTTCCCTGTCCTGGTGTCATGTCTAGTGGATAAACAGGCCCCTTCCCTGTCCTGGTGTCCTGTCTAGTGGATAAACAGGCCCCTTCCCTGTCCTGGTGTCATGTCTAGTGGATAAACAGGCCCCTTCCCTGTCCTTGTGTCCTGTCTAGTGGATAAACAGGCCCCTTCCCTGTCCTGGTGTCCTGTCTAGTGGATAAACAGGCTCCTTCCCTTACCTGTCCTGGTGTCCTGTCTAGTGGATAAACAGGCCCCTTCCCTGTCCTGGTGTCCTGTCTAGTGGATAAACAGGCCCCTTCCCTGTCCTTGTGTCCGGTCTAGTGGATAAACAGGCCCCTTCCCTGTCCTGGTGTCCTGTCTAGTGGATAAACAGGCCCCTTCCCTTCCCTGTCCTGGTGTCCTGTCTAGTGGATAAACAGTCCCCTTCCCTGTCCTGGTGTCCTGTCTAGTGGATAAACAGGCCCCTTCCCTTCCCTGTCCTGTATAGTGGATAAACAGGCCCCTTCCCTTCCCTGTCCTGGTGTCCTGTCTAGTGGATAAACAGGTCCCTTCCCTGTCCTGGTGTCCTGTCTAGTGGATAAACAGGCCCCTTCCCTGTCCTGGTGTCCTGTCTAGTGGATAAACAGGCCCCTTCCCTGTCCTTGTGTCCTGTCTAGTGGATAAACAGGCCCCTTCCCTGTCCTTGTGTCCTGTCTAGTGGATAAACAGGCCCCTTCCCTGTCCTGGTGTCCTGTCTAGTGGATAAACAGGCCCCTTCCCTGTCCTGGTGTCCTGTCTAGTGGATAAACAGGCCCCTTCCCTGTCCTGGTGTCCTGTATAGTGGATAAACAGGCCCCTTCCCTTCCCTGTCCTGGTGTCATGTCTAGTGGATAAACAGGCCCCTTCCCTGTCCTGGTGTCCTGTCTAGTGGATAAACAGGCCCCTTCCCTGTCCTGGTGTCCTGTATAGTGGATAAACAGGCCCCTTCCCTGTCCTGGTGTCCTGTCTAGTGGATAAACAGGCCCCTTCCCTGTCCTGGTGTCCTGTCTAGTGGATAAATAGGCCCCTTACCTTCACTGTCCTGGTGTCCTGTCTAGTGGATAAACAGGCCCCTTCCCTTACCTGTCCTGGTGTCCTGTCTAGTGGATAAACAGTCCCCTTCCCTTCCCTGTCCTGGTGTCCTGTCTAGTGGATAAACAGGCCCCTTCCCTTCCCTGTCCTGGTGTCCTGTCTAGTGGATAAACAGGCCTCTACCCCTACCTGTCCTGGTGTCCTGTCTAGTGGATAAACAGGCCCCTTCCCTTACCTGTCCTGGTGTCCTGTCTAGTGGATAAACAGGCCCCTTCCCTTACCTGTCCTGGTGTCCTGTCTAGTGGATAAACAGGCCTCTTCCTTACCTGTCCTTGTGTCCTGTATAGTGGATAAACAGGCCCCTTCCCTGTCCTGGTGTCCTGTCTAGTGGATAAACAGGCCTCTTCCCTTACCTGTCCTGGTGTCCTGTATAGTGGATAAACAGGCCCCTTCCCTGTCCTTGTGTCCTGTATAGTGGATAAACAGGCCCCTTCCCTGTCCTTGTGTCCTGTATAGTGGATAAACAGGCCCCTTACCTGTCCTGGTGTCCTGTCTAGTGGATAAACAGGCCCCTTCCCTGTCCTGGTGTCCTGTCTAGTGGATAAACAGGCCCCTTCCCTGTCCTTGTGTCCTGTCTAGTGGATAAACAGGCCCCTTCCCTGTCCTGGTGTCCTGTCTAGTGGATAAACAGGCCCCTTCCCTGTCCTGGTGTCCTGTCTAGTGGATAAACAGGCCCCTTCCCTTCCCTGTCCTGGTGTCCTGTCTAGTGGATAAACAGGCCCCTTCCCTGTCCTTGTGTCCGGTCTAGTGGATAAACAGGCCCCTTCCCTGTCCTGGTGTCCTGTCTAGTGGATAAACAGGCCCCTTCCCTTCCCTGTCCTGGTGTCCTGTCTAGTGGATAAACAGGCCCCTTCCCTGTCCTGGTGTCCTGTCTAGTGGATAAACAGGCCCCTTCCCTGTCCTGGTGTCCTGTCTAGTGGATAAACAGGCCCCTTCCCTGTCCTGGTGTCCTGTATAGTGGATAAACAGGCCCCTTCCCTTCCCTGTCCTGGTGTCATGTCTAGTGGATAAACAGGCCCCTTCCCTGTCCTGGTGTCCTGTCTAGTGGATAAACAAGCCCTTCCCTTACCTGTCCTGGTGTCCTGTCTAGTGGATAAACAGGCCCTTCCCTTACCTGTCCTGGTGTCCTGTCTAGTGGATAAACAGGCCCCTTACCTGTCCTGGTGTCCTGTCTAGTGGATAAACAGGCCCTTCCCTTACCTGTCCTGGTGTCCTGTCTAGTGGATAAACAAGCCCTTCCCTTACCTGTCCTGGTGTCCTGTCTAGTGGATAAACAGGCCCCTTTTACCTGTCCTGGTGTCATGTCTAGTGGATAAACAGGTCCCTTCCCTGTCCTGGTGTCATGTCTAGTGGATAAACAGGCCCCTTCCCTTACCTGTCCTGGTGTCCTGTCTAGTGGATAAACAGGCCCCTTTTACCTGTCCTGGTGTCATGTCTAGTGGATAAACAGGCCCCTTTTACCTGTCCTGGTGTCATGTCTAGTGGATAAACAGGCCCTTCCCTGTCCTGGTGTCATGTCTAGTGGATAAACAGGCCCCTTCCCTTACCTGTCCTGGTGTCCTGTCTAGTGGATAAACAGGCCCCTTTTACCTGTCCTGGTGTCATGTCTAGTGGATAAACAGGCCCTTCCCTGTCCTGGTGTCATGTCTAGTGGATAAACAGGCCCCTTACCTGTCCTGGTGTCCTGTCTAGTGGATAAACAGGCCCCTTCCCTGTCCTTGTGTCCTGTCTAGTGGATAAACAGGCCCCTTCCCTGTCCTTGTGTCCTGTCTAGTGGATAAACAGGCCCCTTCCCTGTCCTGGTGTCCTGTCTAGTGGATAAACAGGCCCCTTCCCTGTCCTGGTGTCCTGTCTAGTGGATAAACAGGCCCCTTCCCTGTCCTGGTGTCCTGTATAGTGGATAAACAGGCCCCTTCCCTTCCCTGTCCTGGTGTCATGTCTAGTGGATAAACAGGCCCCTTCCCTGTCCTGGTGTCCTGTCTAGTGGATAAACAGGCCCCTTCCCTGTCCTGGTGTCCTGTATAGTGGATAAACAGGCCCCTTCCCTGTCCTGGTGTCCTGTCTAGTGGATAAACAGGCCCCTTCCCTGTCCTGGTGTCCTGTCTAGTGGATAAATAGGCCCCTTACCTTCCCTGTCCTGGTGTCCTGTCTAGTGGATAAACAGGCCCCTTCCCTTACCTGTCCTGGTGTCCTGTCTAGTGGATAAACAGTCCCCTTCCCTTCCCTGTCCTGGTGTCCTGTCTAGTGGATAAACAGGCCCCTTCCCTTACCTGTCCTGGTGTCCTGTCTAGTGGATAAACAGGCCTCTACCCCTACCTGTCCTGGTGTCCTGTCTAGTGGATAAACAGGCCCCTTCCCTTACCTGTCCTGGTGTCCTGTCTAGTGGATAAACAGGCCCCTTCCCTTACCTGTCCTTGTGTCCTGTCTAGTGGATAAACAGGCCTCTTCCCTTACCTGTCCTTGTGTCCTGTATAGTGGATAAACAGGCCCCTTCCCTGTCCTGGTGTCCTGTCTAGTGGATAAACAGGCCTCTTCCCTTACCTGTCCTGGTGTCCTGTCTAGTGGATAAACAGGCCCCTTTTACCTGTCCTGGTGTCATGTCTAGTGGATAAACAGGTCCCTTCCCTGTCCTGGTGTCCTGTCTAGTGGATAAACAGGCCCTTCCCTGTCCTGGTGTCATGTCTAGTGGATAAACAGGCCCCTTCCCTTACCTGTCCTGGTGTCCTGTCTAGTGGATAAACAGGCCCCTTCCCTTACCTGTCCTGGTGTCATGTCTAGTGGATAAACAGGCCCCTTCCCTTACCTGTCCTGGTGTCCTGTCTAGTGGATAAACAGGCCCCTTCCCTTACCTGTCCTGGTGTCCTGTCTAGTGGATAAACAGGCCCCTTTTACCTGTCCTGGTGTCATGTCTAGTGGATAAACAGGTCCCTTCCCTGTCCTGGTGTCCTGTCTAGTGGATAAACAGGCCCTTCCCTGTCCTGGTGTCATGTCTAGTGGATAAACAGGCCCCTTCCCTTACCTGTCCTGGTGTCCTGTCTAGTGGATAAACAGGCCCCTTCCCTTACCTGTCCTGGTGTCATGTCTAGTGGATAAACAGGCCCCTTCCCTTACCTGTCCTGGTGTCCTGTCTAGTGGATAAACAGGCCCCTTCCCTTACCTGTCCTGGTGTCCTGTCTAGTGGATAAATAGGCCCCTTACCTGTCCTGGTGTCCTGTCTAGTGGATAAACAGGCCTCTTCCCTGTCCTGGTGTCCTGTCTAGTGGATAAACAGGCCCCTTCCCTGTCCTGTCCTGGTGTCCTGTCTAGTGGATAAACAGGCCCCTTCCCTGTCCTGGTGTCCTGTCTAGTGGATAAACAGGCCCCTTCCCTTACCTGTCCTGGTGTCCTGTCTAGTGGATAAATAGGCCCCTTACCTTCCCTGTCCTGGTGTCATGTCTAGTGGATAAACAGGCCCTTACCTGTCCTGGTGTCCTGTCTAGTGGATAAACAGGCCCCTTCCCTTCCCTGTCCTGGTGTCATGTCTAGTGGATAAACAGGCCCTTACCTGTCCTGGTGTCCTGTCTAGTGGATAAACAGGCCCCTTCCCTTCCCTGTCCTGGTGTCCTGTCTAGTGGATAAACAGGCCCCTTCCCTGTCCTGGTGTCCTGTCTAGTGGATAAACAGGCCCCTTCCCTTCCCTGTCCTGGTGTCCTGTCTAGTGGATAAACAGGCCCCTTCCCTGTCCTGGTGTCCTGTCTAGTGGATAAACAGGCCCCTTCCCTGTCCTGGTGTCCTGTCTAGTGGATAAACAGGCCCCTTCCCTGTCCTGGTGTCCTGTATAGTGGATAAACAGGCCCCTTCCCTTCCCTGTCCTGGTGTCATGTCTAGTGGATAAACAGGCCCCTTCCCTGTCCTGGTGTCCTGTCTAGTGGATAAACAAGCCCTTCCCTTACCTGTCCTGGTGTCCTGTCTAGTGGATAAACAGGCCCCTTACCTGTCCTGGTGTCCTGTCTAGTGGATAAACAGGCCCTTCCCTTACCTGTCCTGGTGTCCTGTCTAGTGGATAAACAGGCCCCTTACCTGTCCTGGTGTCCTGTCTAGTGGATAAACAGGCCCTTCCCTTACCTGTCCTGGTGTCCTGTCTAGCGGATAAACAAGCCCTTCCCTTACCTGTCCTGGTGTCCTGTCTAGTGGATAAACAGGCCCCTTTTACCTGTCCTGGTGTCATGTCTAGTGGATAAACAGGCCCCTTCCCTGTCCTGGTGTCCTGTATAGTGGATAAACAGGCCCCTTCCCTGTCCTGGTGTCCTGTCTAGTGGATAAACAGGCCCCTTCCCTGTCCTGGTGTCCTGTCTAGTGGATAAATAGGCCCCTTACCTTCCCTGTCCTGGTGTCCTGTCTAGTGGATAAACAGGCCCCTTCCCTTACCTGTCCTGGTGTCCTGTCTAGTGGATAAACAGTCCCCTTCCCTTCCCTGTCCTGGTGTCCTGTCTAGTGGATAAACAGGCCCCTTCCCTTACCTGTCCTGGTGTCCTGTCTAGTGGATAAACAGGCCTCTACCCCTACCTGTCCTGGTGTCCTGTCTAGTGGATAAACAGGCCCCTTCCCTTACCTGTCCTGGTGTCCTGTCTAGTGGATAAACAGGCCCCTTCCCTTACCTGTCCTTGTGTCCTGTCTAGTGGATAAACAGGCCTCTTCCCTTACCTGTCCTTGTGTCCTGTATAGTGGATAAACAGGCCCCTTCCCTGTCCTGGTGTCCTGTCTAGTGGATAAACAGGCCTCTTCCCTTACCTGTCCTGGTGTCCTGTCTAGTGGATAAACAGGCCCCTTTTACCTGTCCTGGTGTCATGTCTAGTGGATAAACAGGTCCCTTCCCTGTCCTGGTGTCCTGTCTAGTGGATAAACAGGCCCTTCCCTGTCCTGGTGTCATGTCTAGTGGATAAACAGGCCCCTTCCCTTACCTGTCCTGGTGTCCTGTCTAGTGGATAAACAGGCCCCTTCCCTTACCTGTCCTGGTGTCATGTCTAGTGGATAAACAGGCCCCTTCCCTTACCTGTCCTGGTGTCCTGTCTAGTGGATAAACAGGCCCCTTCCCTTACCTGTCCTGGTGTCCTGTCTAGTGGATAAACAGGCCCCTTTTACCTGTCCTGGTGTCATGTCTAGTGGATAAACAGGTCCCTTCCCTGTCCTGGTGTCCTGTCTAGTGGATAAACAGGCCCTTCCCTGTCCTGGTGTCATGTCTAGTGGATAAACAGGCCCCTTCCCTTACCTGTCCTGGTGTCCTGTCTAGTGGATAAACAGGCCCCTTCCCTTACCTGTCCTGGTGTCATGTCTAGTGGATAAACAGGCCCCTTCCCTTACCTGTCCTGGTGTCCTGTCTAGTGGATAAACAGGCCCCTTCCCTTACCTGTCCTGGTGTCCTGTCTAGTGGATAAATAGGCCCCTTACCTGTCCTGGTGTCCTGTCTAGTGGATAAACAGGCCTCTTCCCTGTCCTGGTGTCCTGTCTAGTGGATAAACAGGCCCCTTCCCTGTCCTGTCCTGGTGTCCTGTCTAGTGGATAAACAGGCCCCTTCCCTGTCCTGGTGTCCTGTCTAGTGGATAAACAGGCCCCTTCCCTTACCTGTCCTGGTGTCCTGTCTAGTGGATAAATAGGCCCCTTACCTTCCCTGTCCTGGTGTCATGTCTAGTGGATAAACAGGCCCTTACCTGTCCTGGTGTCCTGTCTAGTGGATAAACAGGCCCCTTCCCTTCCCTGTCCTGGTGTCATGTCTAGTGGATAAACAGGCCCTTACCTGTCCTGGTGTCCTGTCTAGTGGATAAACAGGCCCCTTCCCTTCCCTGTCCTGGTGTCCTGTCTAGTGGATAAACAGGCCCCTTCCCTGTCCTGGTGTCCTGTCTAGTGGATAAACAGGCCCCTTCCCTTCCCTGTCCTGGTGTCCTGTCTAGTGGATAAACAGGCCCCTTCCCTGTCCTGGTGTCCTGTCTAGTGGATAAACAGGCCCCTTCCCTGTCCTGGTGTCCTGTCTAGTGGATAAACAGGCCCCTTCCCTGTCCTGGTGTCCTGTATAGTGGATAAACAGGCCCCTTCCCTTCCCTGTCCTGGTGTCATGTCTAGTGGATAAACAGGCCCCTTCCCTGTCCTGGTGTCCTGTCTAGTGGATAAACAAGCCCTTCCCTTACCTGTCCTGGTGTCCTGTCTAGTGGATAAACAGGCCCCTTACCTGTCCTGGTGTCCTGTCTAGTGGATAAACAGGCCCTTCCCTTACCTGTCCTGGTGTCCTGTCTAGTGGATAAACAGGCCCCTTACCTGTCCTGGTGTCCTGTCTAGTGGATAAACAGGCCCTTCCCTTACCTGTCCTGGTGTCCTGTCTAGCGGATAAACAAGCCCTTCCCTTACCTGTCCTGGTGTCCTGTCTAGTGGATAAACAGGCCCCTTTTACCTGTCCTGGTGTCATGTCTAGTGGATAAACAGGTCCCTTCCCTGTCCTGGTGTCATGTCTAGTGGATAAACAGGCCCCTTCCCTTACCTGTCCTGGTGTCCTGTCTAGTGGATAAACAGGCCCCTTTTACCTGTCCTGGTGTCATGTCTAGTGGATAAACAGGCCCCTTTTACCTGTCCTGGTGTCATGTCTAGTGGATAAACAGGCCCTTCCCTGTCCTGGTGTCATGTCTAGTGGATAAACAGGCCCCTTCCCTTACCTGTCCTGGTGTCCTGTCTAGTGGATAAACAGGCCCCTTTTACCTGTCCTGGTGTCATGTCTAGTGGATAAACAGGTCCCTTCCCTGTCCTGGTGTCCTGTCTAGTGGATAAACAGGCCCTTCCCTGTCCTGGTGTCATGTCTAGTGGATAAACAGGCCCCTTCCCTTACCTGTCCTGGTGTCCTGTCTAGTGGATAAACAGGCCCCTTCCCTTACCTGTCCTGGTGTCATGTCTAGTGGATAAACAGGCCCCTTCCCTTACCTGTCCTGGTGTCCTGTCTAGTGGATAAACAGGCCCCTTCCCTTACCTGTCCTGGTGTCCTGTCTAGTGGATAAACAGGCCCCTTCCCTTACCTGTCCTGGTGTCCTGTCTAGTGGATAAACAGGCCCCTTCCCTTACCTGTCCTGGTGTCCTGTCTAGTGGATAAACAGGCCCCTTCCCTTCCCTGTCCTGGTGTCCTGTCTAGTGGATAAATAGGCCCCTTCCCTGTCCTGGTGTCCTGTCTAGTGGATAAACAGGCCCCTTCCCTGTCCTGGTGTCCTGTATAGTGGATAAACAGGCCCCTTCCCTGTCCTGGTGTCCTGTCTAGTGGATAAACAGGCCCCTTCCCTGTCCTGGTGTCCTGTCTAGTGGATAAACAGGCCCCTTCCCTGTCCTGTCCTGGTGTCCTGTCTAGTGGATAAACAGGCCCCTTCCCTGTCCTGGTGTCCTGTCTAGTGGATAAACAGGCCCCTTCCCTGTCCTGGTGTCCTGTATAGTGGATAAACAGGCCCCTTCCCTGTCCTGGTGTCATGTCTAGTGGATAAACAGGCCCCTTCCCTGTCCTGGTGTCCTGTCTAGTGGATAAACAGGCCCCTTCCCTGTCCTGGTGTCCTGTCTAGTGGATAAATAGGCCCCTTACCTTCCCTGTCCTGGTGTCCTGTCTAGTGGATAAACAGGCCCCTTCCCTTACCTGTCCTGGTGTCCTGTCTAGTGGATAAACAGTCCCCTTCCCTTCCCTGTCCTGGTGTCCTGTCTAGTGGATAAACAGGCCCCTTCCCTTACCTGTCCTGGTGTCCTGTCTAGTGGATAAACAGGCCTCTTCCCCTACCTGTCCTGGTGTCCTGTATAGTGGATAAACAGGCCCCTTCCCTTACCTGTCCTGGTGTCCTGTCTAGTGGATAAACAGGCCCCTTCCCTTACCTGTCCTGGTGTCCTGTCTAGTGGATAAACAGGCCTCTTCCCTTACCTGTCCTTGTGTCCTGTATAGTGGATAAACAGGCCCCTTCCCTGTCCTGGTGTCCTGTCTAGTGGATAAACAGGCCTCTTCCCTTACCTGTCCTGGTGTCCTGTATAGTGGATAAACAGGCCCCTTCCCTGTCCTTGTGTCCTGTATAGTGGATAAACAGGCCCCTTCCCTGTCCTTGTGTCCTGTATAGTGGATAAACAGGCCCCTTACCTGTCCTGGTGTCCTGTCTAGTGGATAAACAGGCCCCTTCCCTGTCCTGGTGTCCTGTCTAGTGGATAAACAGGCCCCTTCCCTGTCCTGGTGTCCTGTCTAGTGGATAAACAGTCCCCTTCCCTGTCCTGTCCTTGTGTCCTGTCTAGTGGATAAACAGGCCCCTTCCCTGTCCTGGTGTCCTGTCTAGTGGATAAACAGGCCCCTTCCCTGTCCTGGTGTCCTGTCTAGTGGATAAACAGTCCCCTTCCCTGTCCTGTCCTTGTGTCCTGTCTAGTGGATAAACAGGCCCCTTCCCTGTCCTGGTGTCCTGTCTAGTGGATAAACAGTCCCCTTCCCTTCCCTGTCCTTGTGTCCTGTCTAGTGGATAAACAGGCCCCTTCCCTGTCCTGGTGTCCTGTCTAGTGGATAAACAGGCCCCTTCCCTGTCCTGGTGTCCTGTCTAGTGGATAAACAGGCCCCTTCCCTTCCCTGTCCTGGTGTCCTGTCTAGTGGATAAACAGGCCCCTTCCCTGTCCTTGTGTCCGGTCTAGTGGATAAACAGGCCCCTTCCCTGTCCTGGTGTCCTGTCTAGTGGATAAACAAGCCCTTCCCTTACCTGTCCTGGTGTCCTGTCTAGTGGATAAACAGGCCCCTTACCTGTCCTGGTGTCCTGTCTAGTGGATAAACAGGCCCTTCCCTTACCTGTCCTGGTGTCCTGTCTAGTGGATAAACAGGCCCCTTACCTGTCCTGGTGTCCTGTCTAGTGGATAAACAGGCCCTTCCCTTACCTGTCCTGGTGTCCTGTCTAGTGGATAAACAAGCCCTTCCCTTACCTGTCCTGGTGTCCTGTCTAGTGGATAAACAGGCCCCTTTTACCTGTCCTGGTGTCATGTCTAGTGGATAAACAGGTCCCTTCCCTGTCCTGGTGTCATGTCTAGTGGATAAACAGGCCCCTTCCCTTACCTGTCCTGGTGTCCTGTCTAGTGGATAAACAGGCCCCTTTTACCTGTCCTGGTGTCATGTCTAGTGGATAAACAGGCCCCTTTTACCTGTCCTGGTGTCATGTCTAGTGGATAAACAGGCCCTTCCCTGTCCTGGTGTCATGTCTAGTGGATAAACAGGCCCCTTCCCTTACCTGTCCTGGTGTCCTGTCTAGTGGATAAACAGGCCCCTTTTACCTGTCCTGGTGTCATGTCTAGTGGATAAACAGGTCCCTTCCCTGTCCTGGTGTCCTGTCTAGTGGATAAACAGGCCCTTCCCTGTCCTGGTGTCATGTCTAGTGGATAAACAGGCCCCTTCCCTTACCTGTCCTGGTGTCCTGTCTAGTGGATAAACAGGCCCCTTCCCTTACCTGTCCTGGTGTCATGTCTAGTGGATAAACAGGCCCCTTCCCTTACCTGTCCTGGTGTCCTGTCTAGTGGATAAACAGGCCCCTTCCCTTACCTGTCCTGGTGTCCTGTCTAGTGGATAAACAGGCCCCTTTTACCTGTCCTGGTGTCATGTCTAGTGGATAAACAGGTCCCTTCCCTGTCCTGGTGTCCTGTCTAGTGGATAAACAGGCCCTTCCCTGTCCTGGTGTCATGTCTAGTGGATAAACAGGCCCCTTCCCTTACCTGTCCTGGTGTCCTGTCTAGTGGATAAACAGGCCCCTTCCCTTACCTGTCCTGGTGTCATGTCTAGTGGATAAACAGGCCCCTTCCCTTACCTGTCCTGGTGTCCTGTCTAGTGGATAAACAGGCCCCTTCCCTTACCTGTCCTGGTGTCCTGTCTAGTGGATAAATAGGCCCCTTACCTGTCCTGGTGTCCTGTCTAGTGGATAAATAGGCCCCTTACCTTCCCTGTCCTGGTGTCATGTCTAGTGGATAAACAGGCCCTTACCTGTCCTGGTGTCCTGTCTAGTGGATAAACAGGCCCCTTCCCTGTCCTGGTGTCATGTCTAGTGGATAAACAGGCCCTTACCTGTCCTGGTGTCCTGTCTAGTGGATAAACAGGCCCCTTCCCTTCCCTGTCCTGGTGTCCTGTCTAGTGGATAAACAGGCCCCTTCCCTTCCCTGTCCTGGTGTCCTGTCTAGTGGATAAACAGGCCCCTTACCTGTCCTGGTGTCCTGTCTAGTGGATAAACAGGCCCCTTCCCTTCCCTGTCCTGGTGTCCTGTCTAGTGGATAAACAGGCCCCTTAGCTGTCCTGGTGTCCTGTCTAGTGGATAAACAGGCCCCTTCCCTTCCCTGTCCTGGTGTCCTGTCTAGTGGATAAACAGGCCCCTTCCCTGTCCTGGTGTCCTGTCTAGTGGATAAACAGGCCCCTTCCCTGTCCTGGTGTCCTGTCTAGTGGATAAACAGGCCCCTTCCCTGTCCTGGTGTCCTGTCTAGTGGATAAACAGGCCCCTTCCCTGTCCTGGTGTCCTGTCTACTGGATAAACAGGCCCCTTCCCTGTCCTGGTGTCCTGTCTAGTGGATAAACAGGCCCCTTCCCTGTCCTTGTGTCCTGTCTAGTGGATAAACAGGCCCCTTCCCTGTCCTGGTGTCCTGTCTAGTGGATAAACAGGCCCCTTAACTGTCCTGGTGTCATGTCTAGTGGATAAACAGGCCCCTTCCCTGTCCTGGTGTCCTGTCTAGTGGATAAACAGGCCCCTTCCCTGTCCTGGTGTCCTGTATAGTGGATAAACAGGCCCCTTAACTGTCCTGGTGTCCTGTCTAGTGGATAAACAGGCCCCTTAACTGTCCTGGTGTCCTGTATAGTGGATAAACAGGCCCCTTCCCTTCCCTGTCCTGGTGTCCTGTCTAGTGGATGTGAGTTCCTCCTTTCAATGTTAAGAGCTTTGGAACCCAGTGAGCCCCTAAATAATACATTTTCATTACTGGCTGGATTGGCCATACAGGGAAAATAACCATCCAAGGAAAGTCCCTCTGAGCCCTTTTGTTGGGGGCGGCAGGAAGCCTAATGGTTAAGTGCGTTGGGCCAGAATCCGAAAGGTCGCTGGTTTGAATCCCCGAGCCAACTAGGTGATAAATCTGTCGAAGTGCCCTAGAGCAAGGTAAATAACCCTACTGTAATTACTCCTGCAAGTCGCTCTGGATAAGAGCATCTGCTAAATGACTCAAATGTCAAATGTGTTGCTCAGGGCCACCAGCCAGCAACATCGTGTCCCTGGTCCCTTACCTGTCTTGGTGTTTTTAGTGTCTAGTCTGGCCGTCACAGCTCCCAGTAGCAGTAAGGACAGCAGGGTGGCAGTGGTGGCGAGGGAGCCCATGGTGGCAGCTAGAGGACAGTCTGTCTGAGTCTGTCTGGCTGTTTGTCTGTCTAATCCTGTCAGATCACCTCAGCAGAGTTCAAAGTTCACACCTAAAAACAACAAGGACCAGAGTTCAGAGATTCCCACATTCTGACATAGACATCACAGATGACATAACGATCAGTCAGGATGAGCTTCAAAGAGGAGGGTCATTTTATGTGCAGGATCAGAGTCACCTACAAAACAAGAGGATGAAGACTAATTGTTGTGAGTGTTGTGTAAAGCCTTTGGATCTTGGGATCATCATTAACATCTTAAACTTCAGTCTTGCAGCTTCCTCTCTCTATATATAAAAATACCTCAAAATCAACCTGTTTGTTTAATAGAGTTAAGACATCAGATGATCCCATCAGAACAGTGACAATGCATTTTCTCAAGAACCCCGGACTTGGTTACAATGCTGCCATCGCGTGGTATTAAACCCAGTTTATTGTTGTTTCATCCATTTCCAATCGTAAACAACAAAGAGGGATTACATCAAACACCCAAAACAAACTAGATTCATTGGTATTAAGCCTAGTCAAATAGTTAGTTTAATAGATTGGCTGTAACAGAACAAACCAAACAGGCCTGTGTGTTATTATTTAGTCCAACATGAATATGAACTGGTTTCATGTTGTGAATGATGCTGCTGTCGGCTATAAAACAACATATGACACGATCAGACTAATCAGACATGATGCTGTAAAAGCTTGGGCTACCACAAACTGCTAAAAACATACGAATGTATGGATCTTAAACGATACTTGAAAATATAGAGGCCTATCATGCATCCACGCTATATTATGCTACCTAAATCGCAACGCGTATCCCATTATTGGAGAGATGGACCGCTATTCAGGGCGCGGCAAAACGCATGATGATTAGAACGGTAAAAAATGCACGGTATAACCTACCGCGACGGACTTCAGCCGGGGCTTGGGCGGAATGAGAAGGATGACAGAAGCCTGTTCGGTTGGTTCTCTCTCTGGTCCCGACACGCAGTTCACCGTGTGGATCCTCGGCTCTGAGATCGCAGTAGAGGTTGACAGCATCACACTCCAATGTTGCTTTTTCAGGCCACTACGACGTGTGTAATCAACCACGTGAGGGCGGTCTTGGATACTTTATGCAAAGCCATTAATACAAATACTGTATGTAAGCTACTATACTGTATTGGTCCGTTCTACTGTAACCCGTTCTACTGTAACCCGATCATGGATTGTTGATGCTACTGTATGTACTGGCCATTGAGAGGTTTGAAGCAGCCGCCATATTGGTACTCCTGAGAAGGAGCAGTTCTCCAATGCTTCAAGGACAAAATTACATGCATTAGTATTTTTTCTCTAGTTGGGACAGTAACATTAGTACTCTCTAAAAAAAAATCTTGATTTGTATGTTTAGTTCACATAATATAATTTAAAAGTATGCATTAAGGTGTAGTAGAATATACTTGGCAAAAATCAATGTAAACTTTAATAAATGCATTTCTATAGCTTCCAAAATCTTTTTGTTTTACATTGGAGAAATACTAATTTTACACTGGAGGAGAAATACTAAAATGGCTTCGTAGTGGCTTCAAAACAGCGCCCCCTGTCAGTCATCCAGTGTTTATACACATTGTTAATATTATCCTATGGTTCTTATGTAGGCCTCTTCACTGTTGAAGTTGAGACTGGTGTTTTCTGGGTACTATTTAATGAAGCTGCCAGTTGAGGACTTGTGAGGCGTCTGTTTCTCAAACTAGACACACTAATGTACTTGTCCTCTTGCTCACTTGTGCACCGGGGTCTCCAACTCCTATTTTATTCTGGTTAGAGCCAATTTGAGCTGTTCTGTGAAGGGAGTAGCACACAGCATTTTACGAGATCTTCAGTTTCTTGACAATTTCTCGCATGGAATAGCCTTCATGTCTCTGAACAAGAATAGACTGACGAGTTTCAGAAGAAAATGCTTTGTTTCTGGCCATTTTAGCTTGTAATCGAACCCACAAATGCTGATGCTCCAGATACTAAACTAGTCTAAAGAAGGCCAGTTTAATTGCTTCTTTAATCAGCACAAAATTATAAACTTGGATTAGCTAACACAATGTGCCATTGGAACACAGGAGTGATGGTTGCTGATAATGGGCCTCTGTACCCCTATGTAGATATTCCATTAAAAAATCTGCTGTTTCCAGCTACAATAGTAATTTACAACATTAACAAGGTCTACACTGAAATTCTGATCAATTTGTTGTAATTTTAATGGACAAAAAAATGTCAGAGACCACTATGATGACACACCAAATGCGTTAAATGAATTACTTTTGTCTTCTTCTAATATTGCCTCTTAAAGGGAAAGTAATCCAAAAGTAATCAGATTAAGTTATTGTGTTTGGGTAATCCAAGTTATGTTACTGATTACAGTTTTGGACATAACTAGTAACTGTAATCAATTACATTTAGAAAGTAGCCCACCCAACCCTTCTCTCTATCCTCTCCCTCCCTCCCTCGCCTCTTCCTTCCTGCATCTCATAATATATAAACAATATATGCCATTTAGCTGAGGTTTTTCACAGGACCACGTATTGGTGGTCCTGTGAATCAAACCCACTATTCTGGAGTTATAAGCTCAATGCTCTATCAAATAATATAGAAAGGACATCAGGACAACTCTCCCTCTTTTCTTCCTTCTCTACCTCCCTCCCTCCCTCCCACCCTCCCTTCGTCCCATTAGTTTGCCCTCCGTGTTAGGGAGCTCCACACTACCTCTACCCCAGCCAACCCTGACCTTCTCTCCTGACTCTCCCTGGTGCCAATGATAATTCCATTTTACTTCGCCGGTGTGATCGGAATCATAATCACAGTGGCTTTGAAGTCGGGCATCAAACGAGATGGAAATCCGTCCATTATAGATCAATGTGAGAGGGCAAATGCACACAGACCCAGACAGCAGCAGCAACAACAAGAACACCAAGGGGGAGAGGAAGGGCGAGATAGAGAGGGAATAAGAGAAGAGAGGAAGAGGGAGAGGGAAGGCAGGTGGGAAAGGAAGGGAGGAAGAGGAGAGGAGGAAAGAAGAGAGATAATATTTGAGGGAGATGTTTGATCACTTGTCAGCTTGGACAAAAATTCTAACTTAAACAGGCGACATGGCAAACAAGAATTGAATCTCAAACCAGTAGGACTTTACCTTTGTCTGTATGAGTGTGTGTGTATGCACACGTGTGAGTGTGTGTGTGTGCACACGTGTGAGTGTGTGTGTGTGTGTGTCTGCACACGTGTGAGTGTGTGTCTATGCACACGTGTGAGTGTGTGTGCGTGCACACATGTGAGTGTGTGTGTGGTGTGAGTGTGTGCAGTATTTTAGGACCTCAGGGCTGCAGACTGCAATGTTAAGTGTTGATCTATTTCCTCCAGTCCAATAACAGAGGCATTATAAAGGCCTGCTTCACCAGCTGATCCCCAGAGCTGGCCTGGTCTGCCCAGCTCGTCTAGCCCAGAGAGGGTCACTGTGGCTGGGAGAGGGAACGTGCCCCAGCCTGCTGGATCTGGAGGTGGTGGTGGATATACAAATGATCAGGATATGGAGATTTCCCATCGGACGGCGTTCTGATTAGAAATATGTATAAATAAATAACTAGTTGTAATACAATTCCAGTCAAAAGGTTGGACACACCTACTCATTGCAGGGTTTTTCTTTGTTTTTACTAGTTTCTACATTGTAGAATGTAGAAAACTATAAAATAACACATATGGAATCATGTAGTAAACAAAAAAGTGTTAAACAAATAAAAATATATTTGAGATTTGAGATTCTTCAGAGTAGCCACCCTTTGCTTTGATGACAGCTTTGCACACTCTTGGCATTCTCTCAACCATCTTCATGGGGAAGTTACCTGGAATGCATTTCAATTAACAGGTGTGCCTTTTTAAAAGTTCATTTGTGGAATTTTTTTCCTTCTTAATGCATTTGAGCTAGTCAGTTGTGTTGTGAAAAGGTATGTGTGGTATACAGAATATAGCCCTATTTGGTAAAAGACCAAGAACAGCTCAAATATGGCAAGAACAGCTCAAATAAGCAAAGAGAAATGACAGTCCATCATTACTTTAAGACATGAACGTTAGTCAATACGGAACATTTCAAGAACTTTGAAAGTTTCTTCAAGTGCAGTCGCTAAAACCATCAAGCACTATGATGAAACTGGCTCTCATGAGGACCGCCACAGGAAAGCAAGACCCAGACTTACCTCTGCTGCAGAGAATAAGTTCATAAGAGTTACCAGCCTCAGAAATTGCAGCCAAAATAAATGCTTCACAGAGTTCAAATGACAGACACATCTCAACATCAACTGTTCATAGGAGACTGTGTGAATGAGGTCTTCATGGTTGAATTACTGCAAAGAAACCACTACTAAAGCACAGCAGTAAGAAGAAGACTTGCTTGGGCCAAGAAACACGAGCAACAGACATTAGACCGGTGGAAATCTGTCCTTTGGTCTGATGAGTCCAAATTTGAGATTTTTGGTTCCAATGGCCGTGTCTTTGTGAGACGCAGAGTAGGTGAACGGATGATCTCCGCATGTGTGGTTCCCACTGTGAAGCATGGAGGAGGTGGGATGGTGTGGGGTGCTTTGCTGGTGACACTGTCTGTGATTTATTTAACCAGCATGGCTACCACAGCATTCTGCACTGATATGCCATCCCATCTGGTTTGCACATAGTGGGACTGTCATTTGTTTTTCAAAAGGACAATGACACAACACACCTCCAGGCTGTGTAAGGGCTATTTGACCAACAAAGAGAGTGATGGAGTGCTGCATCAGATGACCTGGCCTCCACAATCACCCGACCTCAACCCAATTGAGATGGTTTAGGATGAGTTGGACCGCAGAGTGAAGGAAAAGCAGCCAACATGTGCTCAGCATATGTGGGAACTCCTTCAAAACTGTTGGAAAAGCATTCCAGGTGAAGCTGGTTGAGAGAATGCCAAGAGGGGGGGGTGTAGGTGTGTATGGGGGAGGGGTTGAGTGTGTGTGAGAGAGAGAGAGAGAGAGAGAGAGAGAGAGAGAGAGAGGCAGTAACACAGTAAATGGACATGACATGCATGGTAAATGGTGTGTTTCTTCTCCATCCCTGCTTTCTGTTTCTTTAAAGATGTCCGCTCAAAGAGGGGCACCTCTCTCTCATCTTCTCTTTTGAAGAGATTGAGAAGAAAGAGGTGGAGAGCAGGGTAAGGAGGGGAATTGAGTTGGAGGGAGGGAGGGAAGAAGGAGTGTAAGAAGAAAAACAAAGAGAGAGAATAATAGAGAGAGACCTGGGTCCCCCTGCATCAGTGAATTAAGCAGCTGATTATGCCTGCATACCAAACCAAAGGCTATTATACTGAACATCCATCATAAATACAACCTGTCGCTCACGGCAACGCTGATGGATAGAACACAACAGGCTGCAGAGGGAAGGGATCCCTGGGTCTCCCTCCATCTCTCCATCTCTCCCCCATCCCTCCATCTCACTCACATCTCACTTATTTTCGTTTTCCTATGTACCCTTCCTCCTCAAACATCATTATCATCCCTCTCGTTCCCTCTCTCCCTCTCTTCCTCTCCCAGACTCCTTCTTCCTCTCGTTCCCTCTCTCCCTCTCCCAGACTCCTTCTCCCTCTCTCCCTCTCTTCCTCTCCCAGACTCCTTCTTCCTCTCGTTCTCTCTCTCCCTCTCCCAGACTCCTGCTCCCTCTCCTTCCCTCTCTCCCTCTCCCAGACTCCTTCTACCTCTCCTTCCCTCTCTCAGACTCCTTCTCCCTCTCCTTCCCTCTCTCCCTCTCCCAGACTCCTTCTACCTCTCCTTCCCTCTCTCAGACTCCTTCTCCCTCTCCTTCCCTCTCTCCCTCTCCCAGACTCCTTCTCCCTCTCCTTCCCTCTCTCCCTCTCACAGACTCCTTCTCCCTCTCCTTCCCTCTCTCCCTCTCACAGACTCCTTCTCCCTCTCTCCCTCTCACAGACTCCTTCTCCCTCTCCTTCCCTCTCTCCCTCTCACAGACTCCTTCTCCCTCTCTCCCTCTCACAGACTCCTTCTCCCTCTCCTTCCCTCTCTCCCTCTCACAGACTCCTTCTCCCTCTCCTTCCCTCTCTCCCTCTCACAGACTCCTTCTCCCTCTCCTTCCCTCTCTCCCTCTCACAGACTCCTTCTCCCTCTCTCCCTCTCACAGACTCCTTCTCCCTCTCCTTCCCTCTCTCCCTCTCACAGACTCCTTCTCCCTCTCCTTCCCTCTCTCCCTCTCACAGACTCCTTCTCCCTCTCCTTCCCTCTCTCCCTCTCACAGACTCCTTCTCCCTCTCCTTCCCACTCTCCCTCTCACAGACTCCTTCTCCCTCTCTCCCACTCTCCCTCTCACAGACTCCTTCTCCCTCTCCTTCCCACTCTCCCTCTCACAGACTCCTTCTCCCTCTCTCCCTCTCACAGACTCCTTCTCCCTCTCTCCCTCTCACAGACTCCTTCTCCCTCTCCTTCCCTCTCTCCCTCTCACAGACTCCTTCTCCCTCTCTCCCTCTCACAGACTCCTTCTCCCTCTCCTTCCCTCTCTCCCTCTCACAGACTCCTTCTCCCTCTCCTTCCCTCTCTCCCTCTCACAGACTCCTTCTCCCTCTCCTTCCCTCTCTCCCTCTCACAGACTCCTTCTCCCTCTCCTTCCCACTCTCCCTCTCACAGACTCCTTCTCCCTCTCTCCCACTCTCCCTCTCACAGACTCCTTCTCCCTCTCCTTCCCACTCTCCCTCTCACAGACTCCTTCTCCCTCTCTCCCTCTCACAGACTCCTTCTCCCTCTCTCCCTCTCACAGACTCCTTCTCCCTCTCCTTCCCTCTCTCCCTCTCACAGACTCCTTCTCCCTCTCCTTCCCTCTCTCCCTCTCACAGACTCCTTCTCCCTCTCCTTCCCTCTCTCCCTCTCACAGACTCCTTCTCCCTCTCCTTCCCACTCTCCCTCTCACAGACTCCTTCTCCCTCTCCTTCCCTCTCTCCCTCTCCCAGACTCCTTCTCCCTCTCCTTCCCTCTCTCCCTCTCACAGACTCCTTCTCCCTCTCCTTCCCTCTCTCCCTCTCACAGACTCCTTCTCCCTCTCTCCCTCTCACAGACTCCTTCTCCCTCTCCTTCCCTCTCTCCCTCTCACAGACTCCTTCTCCCTCTCTCCCTCTCACAGACTCCTTCTCCCTCTCCTTCCCTCTCTCCCTCTCACAGACTCCTTCTCCCTTCCCTTACCTGTCCTGGTGTCCTGTCTAGTGGATAAACAGGCCCCTTTTACCTGTCCTGGTGTCATGTCTAGTGGATAAACAGGTCCCTTCCCTGTCCTGGTGTCATGTCTAGTGGATAAACAGGCCCCTTCCCTTACCTGTCCTGGTGTCCTGTCTAGTGGATAAACAGGCCCCTTTTACCTGTCCTGGTGTCATGTCTAGTGGATAAACAGGCCCCTTTTACCTGTCCTGGTGTCATGTCTAGTGGATAAACAGGCCCTTCCCTGTCCTGGTGTCATGTCTAGTGGATAAACAGGCCCCTTCCCTTACCTGTCCTGGTGTCCTGTCTAGTGGATAAACAGGCCCCTTTTACCTGTCCTGGTGTCATGTCTAGTGGATAAACAGGCCCTTCCCTGTCCTGGTGTCATGTCTAGTGGATAAACAGGCCCCTTACCTGTCCTGGTGTCCTGTCTAGTGGATAAACAGGCCCCTTCCCTGTCCTTGTGTCCTGTCTAGTGGATAAACAGGCCCCTTCCCTGTCCTTGTGTCCTGTCTAGTGGATAAACAGGCCCCTTCCCTGTCCTGGTGTCCTGTCTAGTGGATAAACAGGCCCCTTCCCTGTCCTGGTGTCCTGTCTAGTGGATAAACAGGCCCCTTCCCTGTCCTGGTGTCCTGTATAGTGGATAAACAGGCCCCTTCCCTTCCCTGTCCTGGTGTCATGTCTAGTGGATAAACAGGCCCCTTCCCTGTCCTGGTGTCCTGTCTAGTGGATAAACAGGCCCCTTCCCTGTCCTGGTGTCCTGTATAGTGGATAAACAGGCCCCTTCCCTGTCCTGGTGTCCTGTCTAGTGGATAAACAGGCCCCTTCCCTGTCCTGGTGTCCTGTCTAGTGGATAAATAGGCCCCTTACCTTCCCTGTCCTGGTGTCCTGTCTAGTGGATAAACAGGCCCCTTCCCTTACCTGTCCTGGTGTCCTGTCTAGTGGATAAACAGTCCCCTTCCCTTCCCTGTCCTGGTGTCCTGTCTAGTGGATAAACAGGCCCCTTCCCTTACCTGTCCTGGTGTCATGTCTAGTGGATAAACAGGCCCCTTCCCTTACCTGTCCTGGTGTCCTGTCTAGTGGATAAACAGGCCCCTTCCCTTACCTGTCCTGGTGTCCTGTCTAGTGGATAAACAGGCCCCTTCCCTTACCTGTCCTGGTGTCCTGTCTAGTGGATAAACAGGCCCCTTCCCTTACCTGTCCTGGTGTCCTGTCTAGTGGATAAACAGGCCCCTTCCCTTCCCTGTCCTGGTGTCCTGTCTAGTGGATAAATAGGCCCCTTCCCTGTCCTGGTGTCCTGTCTAGTGGATAAACAGGCCCCTTCCCTGTCCTGGTGTCCTGTATAGTGGATAAACAGGCCCCTTCCCTGTCCTGGTGTCCTGTCTAGTGGATAAACAGGCCCCTTCCCTGTCCTGGTGTCCTGTCTAGTGGATAAACAGGCCCCTTCCCTGTCCTGTCCTGGTGTCCTGTCTAGTGGATAAACAGGCCCCTTCCCTGTCCTGGTGTCCTGTCTAGTGGATAAACAGGCCCCTTCCCTGTCCTGGTGTCCTGTATAGTGGATAAACAGGCCCCTTCCCTGTCCTGGTGTCATGTCTAGTGGATAAACAGGCCCCTTCCCTGTCCTGGTGTCCTGTCTAGTGGATAAACAGGCCCCTTCCCTGTCCTGGTGTCCTGTCTAGTGGATAAATAGGCCCCTTACCTTCCCTGTCCTGGTGTCCTGTCTAGTGGATAAACAGGCCCCTTCCCTTACCTGTCCTGGTGTCCTGTCTAGTGGATAAACAGTCCCCTTCCCTTCCCTGTCCTGGTGTCCTGTCTAGTGGATAAACAGGCCCCTTCCCTTACCTGTCCTGGTGTCCTGTCTAGTGGATAAACAGGCCTCTTCCCCTACCTGTCCTGGTGTCCTGTATAGTGGATAAACAGGCCCCTTCCCTTACCTGTCCTGGTGTCCTGTCTAGTGGATAAACAGGCCCCTTCCCTTACCTGTCCTGGTGTCCTGTCTAGTGGATAAACAGGCCTCTTCCCTTACCTGTCCTTGTGTCCTGTATAGTGGATAAACAGGCCCCTTCCCTGTCCTGGTGTCCTGTCTAGTGGATAAACAGGCCTCTTCCCTTACCTGTCCTGGTGTCCTGTATAGTGGATAAACAGGCCCCTTCCCTGTCCTTGTGTCCTGTATAGTGGATAAACAGGCCCCTTCCCTGTCCTTGTGTCCTGTATAGTGGATAAACAGGCCCCTTACCTGTCCTGGTGTCCTGTCTAGTGGATAAACAGGCCCCTTCCCTGTCCTGGTGTCCTGTCTAGTGGATAAACAGGCCCCTTCCCTGTCCTGGTGTCCTGTCTAGTGGATAAACAGTCCCCTTCCCTGTCCTGTCCTTGTGTCCTGTCTAGTGGATAAACAGGCCCCTTCCCTGTCCTGGTGTCCTGTCTAGTGGATAAACAGGCCCCTTCCCTGTCCTGGTGTCCTGTCTAGTGGATAAACAGTCCCCTTCCCTGTCCTGTCCTTGTGTCCTGTCTAGTGGATAAACAGGCCCCTTCCCTGTCCTGGTGTCCTGTCTAGTGGATAAACAGTCCCCTTCCCTTCCCTGTCCTTGTGTCCTGTCTAGTGGATAAACAGGCCCCTTCCCTGTCCTGGTGTCCTGTCTAGTGGATAAACAGGCCCCTTCCCTGTCCTGGTGTCCTGTCTAGTGGATAAACAGGCCCCTTCCCTTCCCTGTCCTGGTGTCCTGTCTAGTGGATAAACAGGCCCCTTCCCTGTCCTTGTGTCCGGTCTAGTGGATAAACAGGCCCCTTCCCTGTCCTGGTGTCCTGTCTAGTGGATAAACAAGCCCTTCCCTTACCTGTCCTGGTGTCCTGTCTAGTGGATAAACAGGCCCCTTACCTGTCCTGGTGTCCTGTCTAGTGGATAAACAGGCCCTTCCCTTACCTGTCCTGGTGTCCTGTCTAGTGGATAAACAGGCCCCTTACCTGTCCTGGTGTCCTGTCTAGTGGATAAACAGGCCCTTCCCTTACCTGTCCTGGTGTCCTGTCTAGTGGATAAACAAGCCCTTCCCTTACCTGTCCTGGTGTCCTGTCTAGTGGATAAACAGGCCCCTTTTACCTGTCCTGGTGTCATGTCTAGTGGATAAACAGGTCCCTTCCCTGTCCTGGTGTCATGTCTAGTGGATAAACAGGCCCCTTCCCTTACCTGTCCTGGTGTCCTGTCTAGTGGATAAACAGGCCCCTTTTACCTGTCCTGGTGTCATGTCTAGTGGATAAACAGGCCCCTTTTACCTGTCCTGGTGTCATGTCTAGTGGATAAACAGGCCCTTCCCTGTCCTGGTGTCATGTCTAGTGGATAAACAGGCCCCTTCCCTTACCTGTCCTGGTGTCCTGTCTAGTGGATAAACAGGCCCCTTTTACCTGTCCTGGTGTCATGTCTAGTGGATAAACAGGTCCCTTCCCTGTCCTGGTGTCCTGTCTAGTGGATAAACAGGCCCTTCCCTGTCCTGGTGTCATGTCTAGTGGATAAACAGGCCCCTTCCCTTACCTGTCCTGGTGTCCTGTCTAGTGGATAAACAGGCCCCTTCCCTTACCTGTCCTGGTGTCATGTCTAGTGGATAAACAGGCCCCTTCCCTTACCTGTCCTGGTGTCCTGTCTAGTGGATAAACAGGCCCCTTCCCTTACCTGTCCTGGTGTCCTGTCTAGTGGATAAACAGGCCCCTTTTACCTGTCCTGGTGTCATGTCTAGTGGATAAACAGGTCCCTTCCCTGTCCTGGTGTCCTGTCTAGTGGATAAACAGGCCCTTCCCTGTCCTGGTGTCATGTCTAGTGGATAAACAGGCCCCTTCCCTTACCTGTCCTGGTGTCCTGTCTAGTGGATAAACAGGCCCCTTCCCTTACCTGTCCTGGTGTCATGTCTAGTGGATAAACAGGCCCCTTCCCTTACCTGTCCTGGTGTCCTGTCTAGTGGATAAACAGGCCCCTTCCCTTACCTGTCCTGGTGTCCTGTCTAGTGGATAAATAGGCCCCTTACCTGTCCTGGTGTCCTGTCTAGTGGATAAATAGGCCCCTTACCTTCCCTGTCCTGGTGTCATGTCTAGTGGATAAACAGGCCCTTACCTGTCCTGGTGTCCTGTCTAGTGGATAAACAGGCCCCTTCCCTGTCCTGGTGTCATGTCTAGTGGATAAACAGGCCCTTACCTGTCCTGGTGTCCTGTCTAGTGGATAAACAGGCCCCTTCCCTTCCCTGTCCTGGTGTCCTGTCTAGTGGATAAACAGGCCCCTTCCCTTCCCTGTCCTGGTGTCCTGTCTAGTGGATAAACAGGCCCCTTACCTGTCCTGGTGTCCTGTCTAGTGGATAAACAGGCCCCTTCCCTTCCCTGTCCTGGTGTCCTGTCTAGTGGATAAACAGGCCCCTTAGCTGTCCTGGTGTCCTGTCTAGTGGATAAACAGGCCCCTTCCCTTCCCTGTCCTGGTGTCCTGTCTAGTGGATAAACAGGCCCCTTCCCTGTCCTGGTGTCCTGTCTAGTGGATAAACAGGCCCCTTCCCTGTCCTGGTGTCCTGTCTAGTGGATAAACAGGCCCCTTCCCTGTCCTGGTGTCCTGTCTAGTGGATAAACAGGCCCCTTCCCTGTCCTGGTGTCCTGTCTACTGGATAAACAGGCCCCTTCCCTGTCCTGGTGTCCTGTCTAGTGGATAAACAGGCCCCTTCCCTGTCCTTGTGTCCTGTCTAGTGGATAAACAGGCCCCTTCCCTGTCCTGGTGTCCTGTCTAGTGGATAAACAGGCCCCTTAACTGTCCTGGTGTCATGTATAGTGGATAAACAGGCCCCTTCCCTGTCCTGGTGTCCTGTCTAGTGGATAAACAGGCCCCTTCCCTGTCCTGGTGTCCTGTATAGTGGATAAACAGGCCCCTTAACTGTCCTGGTGTCCTGTCTAGTGGATAAACAGGCCCCTTAACTGTCCTGGTGTCCTGTATAGTGGATAAACAGGCCCCTTCCCTTCCCTGTCCTGGTGTCCTGTCTAGTGGATGTGAGTTCCTCCTTTCAATGTTAAGAGCTTTGGAACCCAGTGAGCCCCTAAATAATACATTTTCATTACTGGCTGGATTGGCCATACAGGGAAAATAACCATCCAAGGAAAGTCCCTCTGAGCCCTTTTGTTGGGGCGGCAGGAAGCCTAATGGTTAAGTGCGTTGGGCCAGAATCCGAAAGGTCGCTGGTTTGAATCCCCGAGCCAACTAGGTGATAAATCTGTCGAAGTGCCCTAGAGCAAGGTAAATAACCCTACTGTAATTACTCCTGCAAGTCGCTCTGGATAAGAGCATCTGCTAAATGACTCAAATGTCAAATGTGTTGCTCAGGGCCACCAGCCAGCAACATCGTGTCCCTGGTCCCTTACCTGTCTTGGTGTTTTTAGTGTCTAGTCTGGCCGTCACAGCTCCCAGTAGCAGTAAGGACAGCAGGGTGGCAGTGGTGGCGAGGGAGCCCATGGTGGCAGCTAGAGGACAGTCTGTCTGAGTCTGTCTGGCTGTTTGTCTGTCTAATCCTGTCAGATCACCTCAGCAGAGTTCAAAGTTCACACCTAAAAACAACAAGGACCAGAGTTCAGAGATTCCCACATTCTGACATAGACATCACAGATGACATAACGATCAGTCAGGATGAGCTTCAAAGAGGAGGGTCATTTTATGTGCAGGATCAGAGTCACCTACAAAACAAGAGGATGAAGACTAATTGTTGTGAGTGTTGTGTAAAGCCTTTGGATCTTGGGATCATCATTAACATCTTAAACTTCAGTCTTGCAGCTTCCTCTCTCTATATATAAAAATACCTCAAAATCAACCTGTTTGTTTAATAGAGTTAAGACATCAGATGATCCCATCAGAACAGTGACAATGCATTTTCTCAAGAACCCCGGACTTGGTTACAATGCTGCCATCGCGTGGTATTAAACCCAGTTTATTGTTGTTTCATCCATTTCCAATCGTAAACAACAAAGAGGGATTACATCAAACACCCAAAACAAACTAGATTCATTGGTATTAAGCCTAGTCAAATAGTTAGTTTAATAGATTGGCTGTAACAGAACAAACCAAACAGGCCTGTGTGTTATTATTTAGTCCAACATGAATATGAACTGGTTTCATGTTGTGAATGATGCTGCTGTCGGCTATAAAACAACATATGACACGATCAGACTAATCAGACATGATGCTGTAAAAGCTTGGGCTACCACAAACTGCTAAAAACATACGAATGTATGGATCTTAAACGATACTTGAAAATATAGAGGCCTATCATGCATCCACGCTATATTATGCTACCTAAATCGCAACGCGTATCCCATTATTGGAGAGATGGACCGCTATTCAGGGCGCGGCAAAACGCATGATGATTAGAACGGTAAAAAATGCACGGTATAACCTACCGCGACGGACTTCAGCCGGGGCTTGGGCGGAATGAGAAGGATGACAGAAGCCTGTTCGGTTGGTTCTCTCTCTGGTCCCGACACGCAGTTCACCGTGTGGATCCTCGGCTCTGAGATCGCAGTAGAGGTTGACAGCATCACACTCCAATGTTGCTTTTTCAGGCCACTACGACGTGTGTAATCAACCACGTGAGGGCGGTCTTGGATACTTTATGCAAAGCCATTAATACAAATACTGTATGTAAGCTACTATACTGTATTGGTCCGTTCTACTGTAACCCGTTCTACTGTAACCCGATCATGGATTGTTGATGCTACTGTATGTACTGGCCATTGAGAGGTTTGAAGCAGCCGCCATATTGGTACTCCTGAGAAGGAGCAGTTCTCCAATGCTTCAAGGACAAAATTACATGCATTAGTATTTTTTTCTCTAGTTGGGACAGTAACATTAGTACTCTCTAAAAAAAATCTTGATTTGTATGTTTAGTTCACATAATATAATTTAAAAGTATGCATTAAGGTGTAGTAGAATATACTTGGCAAAAATCAATGTAAACTTTAATAAATGCATTTCTATAGCTTCCAAAATCTTTTTGTTTTACATTGGAGAAATACTAATTTTACACTGGAGGAGAAATACTAAAATGGCTTCGTAGTGGCTTCAAAACAGCGCCCCCTGTCAGTCATCCAGTGTTTATACACATTGTTAATATTATCCTATGGTTCTTATGTAGGCCTCTTCACTGTTGAAGTTGAGACTGGTGTTTTCTGGGTACTATTTAATGAAGCTGCCAGTTGAGGACTTGTGAGGCGTCTGTTTCTCAAACTAGACACACTAATGTACTTGTCCTCTTGCTCACTTGTGCACCGGGGTCTCCAACTCCTATTTTATTCTGGTTAGAGCCAATTTGAGCTGTTCTGTGAAGGGAGTAGCACACAGCATTTTACGAGATCTTCAGTTTCTTGACAATTTCTCGCATGGAATAGCCTTCATGTCTCTGAACAAGAATAGACTGACGAGTTTCAGAAGAAAATGCTTTGTTTCTGGCCATTTTAGCTTGTAATCGAACCCACAAATGCTGATGCTCCAGATACTAAACTAGTCTAAAGAAGGCCAGTTTAATTGCTTCTTTAATCAGCACAAAATTATAAACTTGGATTAGCTAACACAATGTGCCATTGGAACACAGGAGTGATGGTTGCTGATAATGGGCCTCTGTACCCCTATGTAGATATTCCATTAAAAAATCTGCTGTTTCCAGCTACAATAGTAATTTACAACATTAACAAGGTCTACACTGAAATTCTGATCAATTTGTTGTAATTTTAATGGACAAAAAAATGTCAGAGACCACTATGATGACACACCAAATGCGTTAAATGAATTACTTTTGTCTTCTTCTAATATTGCCTCTTAAAGGGAAAGTAATCCAAAAGTAATCAGATTAAGTTATTGTGTTTGGGTAATCCAAGTTATGTTACTGATTACAGTTTTGGACATAACTAGTAACTGTAATCAATTACATTTAGAAAGTAGCCCACCCAACCCTTCTCTCTATCCTCTCCCTCCCTCCCTCGCCTCTTCCTTCCTGCATCTCATAATATATAAACAATATATGCCATTTAGCTGAGGTTTTTCACAGGACCACGTATTGGTGGTCCTGTGAATCAAACCCACTATTCTGGAGTTATAAGCTCAATGCTCTATCAAATAATATAGAAAGGACATCAGGACAACTCTCCCTCTTTTCTTCCTTCTCTACCTCCCTCCCTCCCTCCCACCCTCCCTTCGTCCCATTAGTTTGCCCTCCGTGTTAGGGAGCTCCACACTACCTCTACCCCAGCCAACCCTGACCTTCTCTCCTGACTCTCCCTGGTGCCAATGATAATTCCATTTTACTTCGCCGGTGTGATCGGAATCATAATCACAGTGGCTTTGAAGTCGGGCATCAAACGAGATGGAAATCCGTCCATTATAGATCAATGTGAGAGGGCAAATGCACACAGACCCAGACAGCAGCAGCAACAACAAGAACACCAAGGGGGAGAGGAAGGGCGAGATAGAGAGGGAATAAGAGAAGAGAGGAAGAGGGAGAGGGAAGGCAGGTGGGAAAGGAAGGGAGGAAGAGGAGAGGAGGAAAGAGAGAGAGATAATATTTGAGGGAGATGTTTGATCACTTGTCAGCTTGGACAAAAATTCTAACTTAAACAGGCGACATGGCAAACAAGAATTGAATCTCAAACCAGTAGGACTTTACCTTTGTCTGTATGAGTGTGTGTGTATGCACACGTGTGAGTGTGTGTGTGTGCACACGTGTGAGTGTGTGTGTGTGTGTGTCTGCACACGTGTGAGTGTGTGTCTATGCACACGTGTGAGTGTGTGTGCGTGCACACATGTGAGTGTGTGTGGTGTGAGTGTGTGCAGTATTTTAGGACCTCAGGGCTGCAGACTGCAATGTTAAGTGTTGATCTATTTCCTCCAGTCCAATAACAGAGGCATTATAAAGGCCTGCTTCACCAGCTGATCCCCAGAGCTGGCCTGGTCTGCCCAGCTCGTCTAGCCCAGAGAGGGTCACTGTGGCTGGGAGAGGGAACGTGCCCCAGCCTGCTGGATCTGGAGGTGGTGGTGGATATACAAATGATCAGGATATGGAGATTTCCCATCGGACGGCGTTCTGATTAGAAATATGTATAAATAAATAACTAGTTGTAATACAATTCCAGTCAAAAGGTTGGACACACCTACTCATTGCAGGGTTTTTCTTTGTTTTTACTAGTTTCTACATTGTAGAATGTAGAAAACTATAAAATAACACATATGGAATCATGTAGTAAACAAAAAAGTGTTAAACAAATAAAAATATATTTGAGATTTGAGATTCTTCAGAGTAGCCACCCTTTGCTTTGATGACAGCTTTGCACACTCTTGGCATTCTCTCAACCATCTTCATGGGGAAGTTACCTGGAATGCATTTCAATTAACAGGTGTGCCTTTTTAAAAGTTCATTTGTGGAATTTTTTCCTTCTTAATGCATTTGAGCTAGTCAGTTGTGTTGTGAAAAGGTATGTGTGGTATACAGAATATAGCCCTATTTGGTAAAAGACCAAGAACAGCTCAAATATGGCAAGAACAGCTCAAATAAGCAAAGAGAAATGACAGTCCATCATTACTTTAAGACATGAACGTTAGTCAATACGGAACATTTCAAGAACTTTGAAAGTTTCTTCAAGTGCAGTCGCTAAAACCATCAAGCACTATGATGAAACTGGCTCTCATGAGGACCGCCACAGGAAAGCAAGACCCAGACTTACCTCTGCTGCAGAGAATAAGTTCATAAGAGTTACCAGCCTCAGAAATTGCAGCCAAAATAAATGCTTCACAGAGTTCAAATGACAGACACATCTCAACATCAACTGTTCATAGGAGACTGTGTGAATGAGGTCTTCATGGTTGAATTACTGCAAAGAAACCACTACTAAAGCACAGCAGTAAGAAGAAGACTTGCTTGGGCCAAGAAACACGAGCAACAGACATTAGACCGGTGGAAATCTGTCCTTTGGTCTGATGAGTCCAAATTTGAGATTTTTGGTTCCAATGGCCGTGTCTTTGTGAGACGCAGAGTAGGTGAACGGATGATCTCCGCATGTGTGGTTCCCACTGTGAAGCATGGAGGAGGTGGGATGGTGTGGGGTGCTTTGCTGGTGACACTGTCTGTGATTTATTTAACCAGCATGGCTACCACAGCATTCTGCACTGATATGCCATCCCATCTGGTTTGCACATAGTGGGACTGTCATTTGTTTTTCAAAGGACAATGACACAACACACCTCCAGGCTGTGTAAGGGCTATTTGACCAACAAAGAGAGTGATGGAGTGCTGCATCAGATGACCTGGCCTCCACAATCACCCGACCTCAACCCAATTGAGATGGTTTAGGATGAGTTGGACCGCAGAGTGAAGGAAAAGCAGCCAACATGTGCTCAGCATATGTGGGAACTCCTTCAAAACTGTTGGAAAAGCATTCCAGGTGAAGCTGGTTGAGAGAATGCCAAGAGGGGGTGTAGGTGTGTATGGGGGAGGGGTTGAGTGTGTGTGAGAGAGAGAGAGAGAGAGAGAGAGAGAGAGAGAGAGAGGCAGTAACACAGTAAATGGACATGACATGCATGGTAAATGGTGTGTTTCTTCTCCATCCCTGCTTTCTGTTTCTTTAAAGATGTCCGCTCAAAGAGGGGCACTCTCTCTCATCTTCTCTTTTGAAGAGATTGAGAAGAAAAGAGGTGGAGAGCAGGGTAAGGAGGGGAATTGAGTTGGAGGGAGGGAGGGAAGAAGGAGTGTAAGAAGAAAAACAAAGAGAGAGAATAATAGAGAGAGACCTGGGTCCCCCTGCATCAGTGAATTAAGCAGCTGATTATGCCTGCATACCAAACCAAAGGCTATTATACTGAACATCCATCATAAATACAACCTGTCGCTCACGGCAACGCTGATGGATAGAACACAACAGGCTGCAGAGGGAAGGGATCCCTGGGTCTCCCTCCATCTCTCCATCTCTCCCCCATCCCTCCATCTCACTCACATCTCACTTATTTTCGTTTTCCTATGTACCCTTCCTCCTCAAACATCATTATCATCCCTCTCGTTCCCTCTCTCCCTCTCTTCCTCTCCCAGACTCCTTCTTCCTCTCGTTCCCTCTCTCCCTCTCCCAGACTCCTTCTCCCTCTCTCCCTCTCTTCCTCTCCCAGACTCCTTCTTCCTCTCGTTTCTCTCTCTCCCTCTCCCAGACTCCTGCTCCCTCTCCTTCCCTCTCTCCCTCTCCCAGACTCCTTCTACCTCTCCTTCCCTCTCTCAGACTCCTTCTCCCTCTCCTTCCCTCTCTCCCTCTCCCAGACTCCTTCTACCTCTCCTTCCCCTCTCTCAGACTCCTTCTCCCTCTCCTTCCCTCTCTCCCTCTCCCAGACTCCTTCTCCCTCTCCTTCCCTCTCTCCCTCTCACAGACTCCTTCTCCCTCTCCTTCCCTCTCTCCCTCTCACAGACTCCTTCTCCCTCTCTCCCTCTCACAGACTCCTTCTCCCTCTCCTTCCCCTCTCTCCCTCTCACAGACTCCTTCTCCCTCTCTCCCTCTCACAGACTCCTTCTCCCTCTCCTTCCCCTCTCTCCCTCTCACAGACTCCTTCTCCCTCTCCTTCCCTCTCTCCCTCTCACAGACTCCTTCTCCCTCTCCTTCCCTCTCTCCCTCTCACAGACTCCTTCTCCCTCTCTCCCTCTCACAGACTCCTTCTCCCTCTCCTTCCCTCTCTCCCTCTCACAGACTCCTTCTCCCTCTCCTTCCCTCTCTCCCTCTCACAGACTCCTTCTCCCTCTCCTTCCCTCTCTCCCTCTCACAGACTCCTTCTCCCTCTCCTTCCCACTCTCCCTCTCACAGACTCCTTCTCCCTCTCTCCCACTCTCCCTCTCACAGACTCCTTCTCCCTCTCCTTCCCACTCTCCCTCTCACAGACTCCTTCTCCCTCTCTCCCTCTCACAGACTCCTTCTCCCTCTCTCCCTCTCACAGACTCCTTCTCCCTCTCCTTCCCTCTCTCCCTCTCACAGACTCCTTCTCCCTCTCCTTCCCTCTCTCCCTCTCACAGACTCCTTCTCCCTCTCCTTCCCTCTCTCCCTCTCACAGACTCCTTCTCCCTCTCCTTCCCACTCTCCCTCTCACAGACTCCTTCTCCCTCTCCTTCCCTCTCTCCCTCTCCCAGACTCCTTCTCCCTCTCCTTCCCTCTCTCCCTCTCACAGACTCCTTCTCCCTCTCCTTCCCTCTCTCCCTCTCACAGACTCCTTCTCCCTCTCTCCCTCTCACAGACTCCTTCTCCCTCTCCTTCCCTCTCTCCCTCTCACAGACTCCTTCTCCCTCTCTCCCTCTCACAGACTCCTTCTCCCTCTCCTTCCCTCTCTCCCTCTCACAGACTCCTTCTCCCTCTCTCCCTCTCACAGACTCCTTCTCCCTCTCCTTCCCACTCTCCCTCTCACAGACTCCTTCTCCCTCTCCTTCCCTCTCTCCCTCTCCCAGACTCCTTCTCCCTCTCCTTCCCTCTCTCCCTCTCACAGACTCCTTCTCCCTCTCCTTCCCTCTCTCCCTCTCACAGACTCCTTCTCCCTCTCTCCCTCTCACAGACTCCTTCTCCCTCTCCTTCCCTCTCTCCCTCTCACAGACTCCTTCTCCCTCTCTCCCTCTCACAGACTCCTTCTCCCTCTCCTTCCCTCTCTCCCTCTCACAGACTCCTTCTCCCTCTCCTTCCCTCTCTCCCTCTCACAGACTCCTTCTCCCTCTCTCCCTCTCACAGACTCCTTCTCCCTCTCCTTCCCTCTCTCCCTCTCACAGACTCCTTCTCCCTCTCCTTCCCTCTCTCCCTCTCACAGACTCCTTCTCCCTCTCCTTCCCTCTCTCCCTCTCACAGACTCCTTCTCCCTCTCCTTCCCACTCTCCCTCTCACAGACTCCTTCTCCCTCTCCTTCCCTCTCTCCCTCTCACAGACTCCTTCTCCCTCTCCTTCCCACTCTCCCTCTCACAGACTCCTTCTCCCTCTCTCCCTCTCACAGACTCCTTCTCCCTCTCTCCCTCTCACAGACTCCTTCTCCCTCTCCTTCCCTCTCTCCCTCTCACAGACTCCTTCTCCCTCTCTCCCTCTCACAGACTCCTTCTCCCTCTCTCCCTCTCACAGACTCCTTCTCCCTCTCTCCCTCTCACAGACTCCTTCTCCCTTCCCATTTTGATTCCCTCACTATCACTCCTTTATTTTTTCCTGTTCCAATTGTGACAGCATTGTAAGTGTATGTTCACTATCCCATAGGAATGTGTGCACATGTGACACATGATGAGACTTGTGGTGAGTTAGGCCATAATGTTCATCCCAATCTGTGCCCGTATTAAGTACCTGAGTATACCTAGATATGGCAGTGTGCCTGGGTAAGTCTGACAGTGACACTGTGCATATATGTGTGTGTGTACCTGCGTAAGGGTATGTGTGTGTGTACCTCTCCTAATGGCGTGGGTAATGAGGATGTAACGGGTGTGTTAACAACACAGACAGTGGGAAGATAGATGTCACTGCAGCCCTGGGGAGACCTATCGATAGGCCAGCCTGTCAGGCAGGCAGCCAGGCAGGCTGTCACTACAGGGGCCAGAAGAGATAGTGGCAGCCGATAGGGACCACACAGTGACACAGGCTGTTAATGCCCTGTCCTGACACACCACCACCAGCCGCCACGACTGACGAGAGATACCATAATACCTCCCAGGATGCGTTGAGGTCAACGGTGTTGTAATGATACTACAACATTATTACACCCTGTGTAATAATGTGTAGTATTTTTATGCAGGGTGTAATGATGTCTGTAGTATTTTTATGCAGGGTGTAATGATGTGTGTAGTAGTTTTATGCAGGGTGTAATGATGTTGTAGTATTGTTATGCAGGGTGTAATGATGTGTAGTATTTTTATGCAGGGTGTAATAATGCTGTAGTATTGTTATGCAGGGTGTAATGATGTTGTAGTATTGTTATGCAGGGTGTAATAATGTGTAGTTTTTTTATGCAGGGTGTAATGATGTTGTAGTATTTTTATGCAGGGTGTAATAATGTTGTAGTATTGTTATGCAGGGTGTAATAATGTGTAGTATTGTTATGCAGGGTGTAATGATGTTGTAGTATTGTTATGCAGGGTGTAATGATGTTGTAGTATTTTTATGCAGGGTGTAATAATGCTGTAGTATTGTTATGCAGGGTGTAATAATGTGTAGTATTGTTATGCAGGGTGTAATAATGTGTAGTATTGTTATGCAGGGTGTAATAATGTGTAGTATTGTTATGCAGGGTGTAATGATGTTGTAGTATTGTTATGCAGGGTGTAATGATGTTGTAGTATTTTTATGCAGGGTGTAATAATGTTGTAGTATTGTTATGCAGGGTGTAATAATGTGTAGTATTGTTATGCAGGGTGTAATGATGTTGTAGTATTGTTATGCAGGGTGTAATGATGTTGTAGTATTTTTATGCAGGGTGTAATAATGCTGTAGTATTGTTATGCAGGGTGTAATGATGTTGTAGTATTGTTATGCAGGGTGTAATAATGTGTAGTTTTTTTATGCAGGGTGTAATGATGTTGTAGTATTTTTATGCAGGGTGTAATAATGTTGTAGTATTGTTATGCAGGGTGTAATAATGTGTAGTATTTTTATGCAGGGTGTAATGATGTTGTAGTATTTTTATGCAGGGTGTAATAATGTTGTATATTTTTATGCAGGGTGTAATGATGTTGTAGTATTTTTATGCAGGGTGTAATAATGTTGTAGTATTTTTCTGCAGGGTGTAATGATGTTGTAGTATTTTTATGCAAGGTGTAATGATGTTGTAGTATTTTATGCAGGGTGTAATAATGTTGTAGTATTTTTATGCAGGGTGTAATAATGTGTAGTATTTTTATGCAGGGTGTAATGATGTTGTAGTATTTTTATGCAGGGTGTAATAATGTTGTAGTATTTTTATGCAGGGTGTAATAATGTTGTAGTATTTTTATGCAGGGTGTAATGATGTGTGTAGTATTTTTCTGCAGGGTGTAATGATGTGTGTAGTATTTTTATGCAGGGTGTAATAATGTGTAGTATTTTTATGCAGGGTGTAATGATGTTGTAGTATTTTTATGCAGGGTGTAATGATGTTGTAGTATTTTTATGCAGGGTGTAATGATGTTGTAGTATTTTTATGCAGGGTGTAATGATGTAGTATTTTTATGCAAGGTGTAATGATGTTGTAGTGTTTTATGCAGGGTGTAATAATGTTGTAGTATTTTTATGCAGGGTGTAATGATGTGTATAGTATTTTTATGCAGGGTGTAATGATGTGTGTAGTATTTTTATGCAGGGTGTAATAATGTTGTAGTATTTTTCTGCAGGGTGTAATGATGTGTGTAGTATTTTTATGCAGGGTGTAATGATGTCGTAGTATTTTTATGCAGGGTGTAATGATGTAGTATTTTTATGCAAGGTGTAATGATGTTGTAGTATTTTATGCAGGGTGTAATAATGTTGTAGTATTTTTATGCAGGGTGTAATGATGTGTGTAGTATTTTTCTGCAGGGTGTAATGATGTTGTAGTATTTTTCTGCTGGGTGTAATGATGTGTGTAGTATTTTTATGCAGGGTGTAATGATGTTGTAGTATTTTTATGCAGGGTGTAATGATGTGTGTAGTATTTTTCTGCAGGGTGTAATGATGTGTGTAGTATTTTTCTGCAGGGTGTAATGATGTGTGTAGTATTTTATGCAGGGTGTTAATGATGTGTGTAGTATTTTTATGCAGGGTGTAATGATGTTGTAGTGTTTTTATGCAGGGTGTAATGATGTGTGTAGTATTTTCTATGCAGGGTGTAATGATGTTGTAGTATTTTTATGCAGGGTGTAATGATGTGTGTAGTATTTTTATGCAGGGTGTAATGATGTGTGTAGTATTTTTATGCAGGGTGTAATGATGTGTATAGTATTTTATGCAGGGTGTAATGATGTTGTAGTATTTTTATGCAGGGTGTAATAATGTTGTAGTATTTTTATGCAGGGTGTAATGATGTGTATAGTATTTTTATGCAGGGTGTAATGATGTGTGTAGTATTTTTATGCAGGGTGTAATAATGTTGTAGTATTTTTCTGCAGGGTGTAATGATGTGTGTAGTATTTTTATGCAGGGTGTAATGATGTCGTAGTATTTTTATGCAGGGTGTAATGATGTAGTATTTTTATGCAATGTGTAATGATGTTGTAGTATTTTATGCAGGGTGTAATAATGTTGTAGTATTTTTATGCAGGGTGTAATGATGTGTGTAGTATTTTTCTGCAGGGTGTAATGATGTTGTAGTATTTTTCTGCTGGGTGTAATGATGTGTGTAGTATTTTTATGCAGGGTGTAATGATGTGTGTAGTATTTTTCTGCAGGGTGTAATGATGTTGTAGTATTTTTCTGCTGGGTGTAATGATGTGTGTAGTATTTTTATGCAGGGTGTAATGATGTGTGTAGTATTTTATGCAGGGTGTTAATGATGTGTGTAGTATTTTTATGCAGGGTGTAATGATGTTGTAGTGTTTTTATGCAGGGTGTAATGATGTGTGTAGTATTTTTATGCAGGGTGTAATGATGTTGTAGTATTTTTATGCAGGGTGTAATGATGTGTGTAGTATTTTTATGCAGGGTGTAATGATGTGTGTAGTATTTTTATGCAGGGTGTAATGATGTTGTAGTATTTTTATGCAGGGTGTAATGATGTGTGTAGTATTTTTATGCAGGGTGTAATGATGTGTATAGTATTTTTATGCAGGGTGTAATGATGTTGTAGTATTTTTATGCAGGGTGTAATAATGTTGTAGTATTTTTATGCAGGGTGTAATGATGTGTATAGTATTTTTATGCAGGGTGTAATGATGTGTATAGTATTGTTATGCAGGGTGTAATGATGTTGTAGTATTTTTATGCAGTGTGTAATGATGTTGTAGTATTTTTATGCAGGGTGTAATGATGTTGTAGTATTTTTCTGCAGGGTGTAATGATGTGTGTAGCATTTTTATGCAGGTTGTAATGGACGTTGCACTGCTTTCCAAGTTGTACCACTTCGTCCTGCTCCAGCTCACAGCAGGACTAGAACCTGGGACCACTGCCTCGCAAGCACACCTGACTGGCGCCCTGAAAGGTTCTTACCCAGTTGCACCACAGAAAAGCTAGCAATTTGGCTCTTTGGGTGAAGACATTTCAGGCTGATAGGGTTGAGTGTGTAATGACAATGTTTTTAACACTATAGACCAGAGTGCTCCTGACCCTCTGGCTGTTCCAGAGCTCTGCTCGCTGCTGGGAGTCTAATCGTCTAATACATTACCTTCCTCTCCCCATCCACCTTCTCTCTCTCTCTCTCTCTCTCTCTCTCTCTCTCTCTCTCTCTCTCTCTCTCTCCCTCTCCATCGTTCTCCATGATCAATTAACATCTTTTAGTGTATATTTTATTTAACGTTTCATTGTGCTGTTGGTGCAGCCCCCTCCCTAACTCCTCCTGCCTTTGTAAATGTTCCATGTTGGAGAAGAGAATTAAGGGCATTTGAACCACACTCCTTCTCTTCTTCAATCTATTTATCTCTTATCCATCCCTCCATCCTCCCTTTCTCCATCCCTTCATTATTATAAATCAGCTGATTATGCTGGCATACCAAACAAACAGCCTGGCTATTACACTGAACATCCATAATTAATACAACCTTTCACTCAGTGCAAATCTGATGGATAGAACACAACAGGCTGCAGGATGGGATCCCTGGTCTTCCCACACCTCTCCATCTCTCCCTCCATCTCTCCGTTCATCCCTCACTCCATCCCTCCCTGATTCCTACCATGTTCCTTTTTCCTTCAGCCTCTAATCATCTGTGCTGAGTTCCGCTCCAAACATCATCCTCTCTCTCCCGTTCTCTCTCTCCCGTTCTCACTCTCTCTCTCTCTCCCGTTCTCTCTCTCTCTCTCTCTCTTTCACTTTCTCTCTCTTTCTCTTTCTCATTCTCTCTCTTCTTCTCTCTCTCCCTGTCTTTACCCCTCCCACTCATCTCTCCTTCTCTCTCTCCTTCTCCTCCCGCTCTTCTCTCTCTCTGCACCTCCCTCCCTCCTAAACCCCTCCCTCCTCTCTCTCCTTCCTTCCCTCTCTCCCCTGCCCATAGGTTCCATTCTGTGAAAGCTTGGCAGGTGAGTGAGTGTTATATTTTATTCAGCAGTGAGCCAGCCTCCCCCTGTATAATACCTGCGTCCCAAATTACACCCTATTCACTACATAGTGCACTACTTGACCAGGACCCATAGGAACATAGGGTGCCAATACGGTGTTATCCATTTAATCAGGTCAGTGGGGGCCTAACCCCTAGCACCCGAAACCACTTTTGTGCAAAGTCACACCTGATATCACTGAACATTGATTTTATGTCCACACCTGCAACTACAGTGAATATATTATATTATGTTTGTCATATGTTCTGTATGTATTCAGTTCAGCTGACAACAATGTGAATCGTTTGTATTCTGTAATTCATATGTACACATTGTTATGAATCACATTTTCACTATTCACTCACGATGTAGGATCCGTAAACAATGTAGTGCTAAGATGTTATTCAAATGTAGAGAAAGAGGATTTGTATGCAGAAGATTGAGCATAGAAATGGAATGAAGAGATTGTATTTCTATGGATCGAAGTAGGGCAGTGGAGTCATGTGTGTTATGAACAAACATTTTGACCATCCTGTAATTGTAGAGACAGAGGATTTCTATGCAGAGGATTAAGCAAATAAATAGAATGAATAGATTGTATTTCTATGGAATCAAGCAAATAAATAGAATGAATAGATTCTATTTCTATGCAGAGGATTAAGCATAGAAATAGAATGAATATATTGTCTATGGAATCGAGCAAAGGTATGAAGTAGGGCAATACATATGTGTTATGAATAAACAAATACCACTCAGACACGCAAACAAATAGGACCCTGGTTCAAAATGTTATTCAATGTAGAGACACAGGATTTATGCACTAGATTAAGCATAGAAATAGAATGACACAGATTACCTCATAGTTTACACTGTAGACAATCAGGATATCTAGTTAACTATGCGCACAGGTGTTCCCACACATGTACACAACACGTGTACACACGCATGACCATTGAACTTGTTGGCACATGAGCAATCACACACAATCACACACGAAATGACAGATGGGAGTTCAGTGGTGCGTGTGTACATGTGTTGTGTACATGTGTGAGCACACACAACCATTGAACTTGTTGGCACACAAGCAATCACACACAATCACACAAACGCACACACACACACACACACACACACACACACACACACACACACACACACACACACACACACACACACACACACACACACACACACACACACACACACACACACACACACACACACACACACACACACACACACACACACTTCCCCCATCTGTCATCTCATCATCCCTCCAATTTGATATGTCCTTTGTGTAGACTATACTATGTACTATACTATACAAGGGAAACATAACCACTCCTCCTCCTTCCTCCGCTCCCTCACTCTCACTGCCTTCCTGTCTTCTCCTCACTCACACATATCCAAATCATCTTTATCCCTCTCTCCTCTCCTTCCCGTCTGCTTTTCCCTCTTTTGCTCCCTCACTTCTCCTTACTCACTCCTCTAGTGTGCCCTGGCTCTCTCTCTACCCCTCCCTCCTGTCTCACTCACTCCATCTCTCTCTCTCTGTCTTAACCCCCTCCCTCTCTAAATCTCTCTTTTTCTCTCTCTCCATCCTCTCTGTCTCTGTCTTTCTCTCGGTTCATTCTGATTCTCTCTCAGTCACACATGCATGCAGCATCTTCCCTCCCCACTTACTTTCTCTCTCAACTCTCCTCCTCCTCTCTCCCTCCTCCTCTCTCCCTCTGTCACACACACATATCATATCTTATCTTCCCGTCTGTGTCGTCTGTGTCTCAACATCTGTCTCTCTCACACAGACACTTACAGCCTCTTCTCCCCCCTCCGTCTCCCTCTCTCTTCTTCTCTCTCACTCAGACACGCAGAAACGCTCGCGCAACCCCAGCTTCAACACATACCTCACACTTATGCCGACTGGCACCCAAGGACAGAGCACCCTCTCTCTCTCTCTCCCTCTCCCTCCCTCCCTCCCTCTCTATCTCTCTCCCTCTCTCCCTCTTTCTCTCCCTTTCTCTGTCTCAGTCCTGCTGTCTGGGTCTGTGAGAGTGTGTGTGTTTCTGGGCTTCCCCGACTCCGAGCCGAGCTGAGCTCACACACTCCTGAGCATTTAAGGACGAGGACCAGGAGGAAGAGGAGGGCCATGGAGCACAGCCACATCTTCACCCTCCTTCCCCCCCCAACAGCAGTGCCTGGAGCCCGGGGCAGCAGCCGGCCGACACTCCCCAGGGTTGCCCCCTCGGACCACTACCCGTCATCTACTACAGCGCCCTGCTCTGCCTTGGCCTGCCCGGTAAGAGGGACAGGGGGAGAGGATAGATTAGAGAGAGAGTGTGTGTGACTGTGTGTGCATTGTTTGTGTGCGTGTGTGTGTTGTGCCTGTCTTACTACGTATATGTATTTTGTGTGAATATGTATTTGTTTGTGTTTGTATGACAGTGTGTGTGTTTGTTATACTCTAAGTTAGTTTTTGTTTTGAAGTCTGTGTTTTGTACTCAGCTGCTCTAGTCATTAATTTATATCTCACATTGACCTTGTCTTATCTGTGTGCTCGAGTGTGTGCATGTGTCTGTGCCAGTGTGTGTGTGCCCATGCCGCACACACAAACACAGAACTACTTGCGTGTGTGTGCCTGTGCGAGTGTGTGTGCGCCCGCACGTCGGTCTGTTGGATCAACAGAGATAAAAAGCCAGACAAATGAAAAAAGGGATGAAATGTTATTTTCTGTTACTCAGCTCAAATTTCACCTCTTTTAAATTATCCGGCTTCTGTTCACCCAGTGAATTATAATGAAGCAGAAAGAGAGACCTGAAGGATTTATCCAGGTGATGACTGGTTCTGAAATATGACTATTTCCTACGGAGACGTGACCTCTAGGACATAATGTGGGACTGTCTTTCCTGCGTAGCCGTCAACTCTAGGACATCGTTTGGGACTGTCTTTCCTACACAGATGCCACCTCTAGGACATCATTTGGGATGGTCTTTGCTTCACAGACACGGCTCTCTGACCTCTAGGACATACTGTGTGTTACCCGGCTCTCTGACCTCTAGGACATACTGTGTGTTACCCGGCTCTCTGACCTCTGAAAGATATTGATGCATTCCAGTCATGTCTGATCCAAAGACGTATGGGTCAGTTCAGACCTGGGCTGATCGCTTGACTGTAATATGTGTCTGGAGTAGAACACATTGTGCCTAGAGAACTACGTCTGTGTTATAGCTGCGGGTAGACACACTTAAATGAACACACTGTACCATTAGTCTGTACTGAGACTGCCGTGGCTTTCAGGTGTATAGCCTACAAGCCATCGTGTTGTTGGGTTACTTACAGTGCTTCATCATTTCTGGAAAGACTTATTGGTGAGTTCATTCACAAGACAGATGTTATGTGTCTGCTTCCCTACTGTGTGGTCTATGGATGGACACTTACCCAGTCTGGGCAACAGGGTCTCATTAGAATGTGTCAAAATAGTGACATTTAACCACTGTAATTACAGTGCATTCGGGAAGTATTCAGACCCCTTGACTTTTTCCACATTTTGTTACGTTACAGCCTTATTCTAAAATGGATTTTAAAACAATCCCCATCAATTTACTCACAATACCCCGTATTGACAAAGAAAAAGCATTGTTTAAGAAATGTTTGCAAACGTATTTAAATAAGTATTCAGACCCTTCACTCAGTACTTTGTTAAAGCACCTTTGGCAGCGATTACAGCCTCAAGTCTTTTTGGGTATGAAGCTACAAGCTCGGCACACCTGTATTTGGGAGTTTCTCCCATTCTTCTTTGCAGATCCTCTCAAGCTCTGTCAGGTTGGATGAGGAGCGTCGCTGCACAGCTATTTTCAGCCCTTTCCAGAGATGTTCGATCCGGTTCAAGTCCGGGCTCTGGCTGGGTCACTCAAGGACATTCAGAGACTTGTTCGAAGACCATTCCTGTGTAGTCTTGGCTGTGTCCTTAGGGTCGTTGTCCTGTTGGAATGTGAACCTTCGCCCTAGTCTGAGGTCCTGAGAGTTCCGGAGCAGGTTTTCATCTGTACTTTGCTCTGCTGAAAAACACCCCCACAGCATGATGCTGCCACCACCATGCATCACCGTAGGGATGGTGCCAGGTTTCCTCCAGATGTGACACTTGACATTCATGCTAAAGAGTTCAATCTTGGTTTCATCAGACCAGAGAATCGTGTTTCTGAATAGGGTCTGAATACTTATGTAAATAAGGTATTTTGTTTTTTATTTTTAATACATTTGCAACAATTTCTAAAAACCTGTTTTCGCTTCATCATTATGGGGTATTGTGTGTAGATCGATGAGGGACATTTTTTTGAGAGTAAGGCCGTAACGAAAAAAAATCTGGAAAAAGTCAAGGGGTCTGAATACTTTCCGAATGCACTGTATATGTCAAATATTACCTCTGGTCTTGTTCAATGTGTTGTGGTGGCTAGAGAGTGAGAGGGAGAGAGAGGCTAGGGGTCAGGACAAATGCTGATGTCCAATCTATGATTAAAGTCTATGTTCTGCCCTTGAGGCTATAGCAGATATATTCACTCTGCTTCAGCTCCAGACCAGAACTTCACCTCAATTTGTTTCAAGAGGAAAAAGATTGTAACCCTCAATTCTAAAGCTATTACCCTACGTTCTTTAATGTATTATACTCCAGTTTTATTTTCAACATTGCATGTTTTAAATGCGTTCACTTAAAGAGGTTATTGCACTCAATGCTAGTTTTAAGTAGAGTGTGGAGTGAATTGACTGGCCCTTATTCTGAGCAGTAATACTGTGTTCTGTGTTTGATAAGAGTTTCATAAGGGATGTCCTACTTTCTATTACAATGGATCAGGAGTAAGAGATTTCAAGATGTACACTCTGTTCTCAATAAGGGAACCTGCAATTCAAGGTAATAGAAGTGCTTTGTATGCCAAACTATCATAAAACTGTTTCCTGCACGTCGCCTGCTGTCTTGAAGAAAGAAAGCCCCTTTAACCTCCTCAGGCTCCATTTTTCTGTTGGAAGGTAAATCTATACTATAGTAGCTGACCACAATCAATTATGTTTGCAGCCCTGAATGCTGAATCCTTGGAAGATGGAAGGAGTTTGAATCTTCTGATTTTTAAATGGTTGATTTTTACTTGTTCTACTACAGTAGTTTTGCTGACATATCATTCCACCTGACCTGGACTGATAGCTTGACTGTAATGTTCATTTGGAGTAATAATATTGCTGCCTAGATACCTATTTGTCTGTGTTGTAGCTTGGAGTTAGTCACACTCCCACTGGGCACAGACGTCAATTCAATGTCTATTCCACATTGGTTCAATGTCATTTTGTTGAACTGACATGGAAACAATATTGATTCAACCAGTGTTTGCCCAGTGGGATGTAATTAACACACTGTGCCATTAGTCTGTTCTGAGACTGCTGTGGGCATTGGGTACGTATGTAAATCATCTTGTCTTTAGGTTACTTACAGTGACCTCGATGTAGAATGACATAAAGAGAGAGGGATGGATAGATGTGAAGATGGAGGTAGAGAGGGTGCATGATGAGAGGATGTGAGAAAGAGAATGTTATTTCTAGGACAAAGATAAGAGGTGTTGAGAAAAAGATGTGCAACAGACTTGAGGGTGAAAAGTGAAACTGAGAATGAGAGAGATAACGAGGAAGAAGTTTAAATAGAGAGGAAGATCAGGAGAGAAAGAGAGGTGAGAATGAAGAGAGCTGTATCAAGAGAGAGAGGTGCAGAGCCAAAGAAGGAGAGTGAGAGAAAGAGAAGGAGAGAGATGAAGAAGGAGAGAGAGGTGAAGTTGGAGGGAAAGAGAGAGAAAGGGGTGAAGAGGGAGAGGGAGAACGACAGAGCGAGAGAACGACAGAGCAAGAGAGGTGAACATGGAGAGAAAAAAGAGAGAAGTGAAAAAAATGGATAGAGAAATTAGAAGAGAAAGAGAGAGGTGAAGAGAGAGAACGACAACGAGAGGGAGAGAGATTAATAACAGCAGAGTCAGTGAAGTGGCACCCTGAGACCTGAGTGAGGAAGCCAGACGACAGAGCTATGACGAATTGCCACCTATTTAATTAATCGCTCACCCGTTCTTAACGGGCGCTCTCTCTCTCTGCCTCACGAGGCTGCTGCTCTATGGGAACTAAACCAGCGTGTTCAGGCAGCAGCAAACATCACAGTACCCTACAGTACCACAACACTGGGCCGGGGATGTGTTATAGTCTGTGTCTATGCTTATGTGTGACTAACAGGAATTCAACATTTCCGTTGTTGTATTGAAGTTATGGTTTGTAGCCTAGGCAAAGCAATGAAACACAAGTATAAGTTTAGGTACTGATACAGCAGAGTTAGGTGTCATAAAAATGATTGAGGACTTTTATGTGGTGGTTGTGGAAATGAAATAATGTCTTGTTATACCATAGATAGTTTGACTGTAACCCTGTTGCATGTTATTGGGAGGACATCCTTTTGAGGGATTCTTGTTTATGGTTGGTGTTACCTAGTCTGGCTAGACCACACAAAAGTACAATGTTCAGTCCTGGTGTAGCCAGGCTAGGTCATACCATGAGGAATATCTGAAACACTGTTGAGTCATGGTGTAGCCAGGCTAGGTCATACCATGAGGAATATCTGAAACAGTGTTCAGTCCTGGTGTAGCCAGGCTAGGTCATACCATGAGGAATATCTGAAACAGTGTTCAGTCCTGGTGTAGCCAGGCTAGGTCATACCATGAGGAATATCTGAAACAGTGTTGAGTCATGGTGTAGCCAGGCTAGGTCATACCATGAGGAATATCTGAAACAGTGCTATACTAGGTCCTACAGCTATACACTCTTAGAAGAAAGGGTTCCAAGAGGGTTCTTCAGCTGTCCCCATAGGAGAACCCTTTTTGGCTCCAGGTACAACTCTTTTTGGATCCAGGTAGAACATTTTTGGTGACATGTAGAACCCTCTGTAGAAAGGGTTCTACATGCAACCCAAAAGGGTTCTACCTGGAACTAAAAGGGTTCTTCAAAGGGTTATTCTGTGGGGACAGCTGAAGAACCCTTTAAGAGTTAATGCGTGCGCCATTGTAGCTGTTCTACTGCTGTTGATCCCTGTCAATAACTCTCTGTTCCTTTTAATTCACAACCAATTAACCAACGTCTCACCAGGGAGCAGCTCCTGATGAGCTGTCCTGATGCATGAGTGTAGTCACTAGTTAGGTTTCCCACAGTCTTGTATACTGTATGTATACTGTATGTGGTCAGGGAGTTTAGTGTATGTATACTGTATGTATACTGTATGTGGTCAGGGAGTTTGGTGTATGTATACTGTATGTAGTCAGGGAGTTTGGTGTATGTATACTGTATGTGGTCAGGGTGTTTGGTGTATGTATACTGTATGTGGTCAGGGAGTTTGGTGTATGTATACTGTATGTAGTCAGGGAGTTTGGTGTATGTATACTGTATGTGGTCAGGGAGTTTGGTGTATGTATACTGTATGTGGTCAGGGAGTTTGGTGTATGTATACTGTATGTGGTCAGGGAGTTTGGTGTATGTATACTGTATGTGGTCAGGGTGTTTGGTGTATGTATACTGTATGTGGTCAGGGAGTTTGGTGTATGTATACTGTATGTAGTCAGGGAGTTTGGTGTATGTATACTGTATGTGGTCAGGGAGTTTGGTGTGTGTATACTGTATGTAGTCAGGGAGTTTGGTGTATGTATACTGTATGTAGTCAGGGAGTTTGGTGTGTGTATACTGTATGTAGTCAGGGAGTTTGGTGTATGTATACTGTATGTAGTCAGGGAGTTTGGTGTATGTATACTGTATGTATACTGTATGTGGTCTGGGAGTTTGGTGTATGTATACTGTATGTGGTCTGGGAGTTTGGTGTATGTATACTGTATGTAGTCATGGAGTTTGGTGTATGTATACTGTATGTAGTCAGGGAGTTTGGTGTATGTATACTGTATGTAGTCAGGGAGTTTGGTGTATGTATACTGTACGTAGTCAGGGAGATTTGTGTGTGTATACTGTATGTAGTCAGGGAGTGTGGTTAACATACTTATCTTTAATAAAGATATTTTATATTTGGGTCATTGATCTGCTTGCCTCACTGGGGAGGTGTGCGTTGTTTGTGTGTGCTTGTGTGCGTGGGTGTGCGTTTTTATTTATGTGTGTGTCTGTGTGTGCATGACTGTGTGTGTGTCAGGGAGAGAGGAGGATAGGATGGAGGGAGAGAGGAGGATAGGATGGAGGGAGAGAGGAGGATAGGATGGAGGGAGAGAGGAGGATAGGATGGAGGGAGAGAGAGAGAAGGATCGGATGGAGGGAGAGAGGAGGATAGGATGGAGGGAGAGCAGAGGATAGGATGGAGGGAGAGAGGAGGATAGGATGGAGGGAGAGAGAGAGAAGGATCGGATGGAGGGAGAGAGGAGGATAGGATGGAGGGAGAGAGGAGGATAGGATGGAGGGAGAGAGGAGGATAGGATGGAGGGAGAGAGGAGGATAGGATGGAGGGAGAGAGGAGGATAGGATGGAGGGAGAGAGGAGGATAGGATGAGGGAGAGAGGAGGATAGGATGGAGGGAGAGAGAGAGAAGGATCGGATGGAGGGAGAGAGGAGGATAGGATGGAGGGAGAGAGGAGGATAGGATGGAGGGAGAGAGGAGGATAGGATGGAGGGAGAGAGGAGGATAGGATGGAGGGAGAGAGGAGGATAGGATGAGGAGAGAGAGGAGGATAGGATGGAGGGAGAGAGTAGGATAGGATGTAGGGAGAGAGAAGGATAGGATGGAGGGAGAGAGGAGGATAGGATGGAGGGAGAGAGGAGGATAGGATGGAGGGAGAGAGGAGGATAGGATGAGGGAGAGAGGAGGATAGGATGGAGGGAGAGAGTAGGATAGGATGTAGGGAGAGAGTAGGATAGGATGGAGGGAGAGATGAGGATAGGGTGGAGGGAGAAGAATAGGATGGAGGGAGAGATAGAAGATAGGATGGAGGGATAGAGTATGGTAGAATTTAGAAAGAGATGAGGATAGGATGGAGGGAGAGAGGAGGATAGGATGGAGGGAGAGCAGAGGATAGGGTGGAGGGAGAAGAATAGGATGGAGGGAGAGATAGAAGATAGGATGGAGGGAGAGATAGAAGATAGGATGGAGGGAAGCGACTTCATTGTGGATGAAGAACAAGGGGAAGGAAAAGTGACAGAAGGGATATCAGACAGAAGGGAGAAGATTCTCTTGTGTACTGCTGAAAAAAGAGAATGGAGGGAAGGAGGAGGAAAGGAGGATGTAGGGACCGGAGTTGACAGAGGGAAGGGACAGTGGCTTTGGGGTCAGTCTCAGCAAGGGAGGCAAAGCGGAGGATGCTCTCCTCCTTCTAAAGTGTGGCATTGTCTGGGGAAATGATGGAGGAAGCGAAGGAGGAAATGCCCAGTGTTATATCCACCAGGCAGCGGCCTGTCGGGGAGGAGATGAGCCAGAGATGACAGGGGAGGAGGGAGGAGGAGAGAGGGTAGAAAGAGGTGGGAAGATAGGTGTTTTTAAAGCTGTTGACACAGTGACAGTTCTGACTGGTGTTGAAAGTGTATCCGTTACCCACATAAAAACCAACTAGGCAGTGTGAAGCTGTAAGAAAACACAGAGGAAGGTGTACAGTATCCTCAATACCACACAGCACTGTTTAAAGGAGGACTTAGATCTCATGTCAATGTTTATGGGTTAGAACTAATCATTATTGCCAGCAGCATACCACCCTGCATTACACTGCTGGCTTGCTTCTGAAGCTAACCAGGGTTGGTTCTGGTTGGTCCCTGGATGGGAGACCAGATGCTGCTGGAAGCGGTGTTGGAGGGCCAGTAGGAGGCACTCTTTCCTCTGGTCTAAAAAATATTCAAATTCCCCAGGGCAGTGATTGGGGACACTGCTCTGTGTAGGGTGCCGTCTTTCGGATGTGACTGACTCTCTGAGGTCATTAAAGATCCCATGGCACTTATTGTAAGAGTAGGGTGTTCACCCCGGTGTCCTGGCTAATTTCCCAATCTGGCCCTCAAACCATCACGGTCACCTAATAATCCCCAGCTTACAATTAGTGCATTCATCCCCCTCCTCTCCCCTGTAACTATTCCCCAGGTCGTTGCTGTAAATGAGAATGTGTTCTCAGTCAACTTACCTGGTAAAATGACAGTTAAATAAATACAAAAATGTAGGTAGTTGTGGAAAAGCTCTCAGGAACTGACATTCATCTGCCGGCCATCCTCCTCCTCTCATCCTACTCCTCCCCTTGTTATCCTCTCTTTACATCCTACTCCTCCCCTTGTTATCCTCTCTTTACATCGTCCCCCTCCTCTCATCCTACTCCTCCCCTTGTTATCCTCTCTTTACATCGTTCCCCTCCTCTCATCCTACTCCTCCCCTTGTTATCCTCTCTTTACATCGTTCCTCTCCTCTCATCCTACTCCTCCCCTTGTTATCCTCTCTTTACATCGTTCCCCTCCTCTCATCCTACTCCTCCCCTTGTTATCCTCTCTTTACATCGTTCCCCTCCTCTCATCCTACTCCTCCCTGTGTTATCCTCTCTTTACATCGTTCCTCTCCTCTCATCCTACTCCTCCCCTTGTTATCGTCTCTTTACATCGTTCCTCTCCTCTCATCCTACTCCTCCCCTTGTTATCCTCTCTTTACATCGTCCCCCTCCTCTCATCCTACTCCTCCCCTTGTTATCCTCTCTTTACATCGTTCCTCTCCTCTCATCCTACTCCTCCCCTTGTTATCCTCTCTTTACATCGTTCCTCTCCTCTCATCCTACTCCTCCCCTTGTTATCCTCTCTTTACATCGTTCCCTCCTCTCATCCTACTCCTCCCCTTGTTATCCTCTCTTTACATCGTTCCTCTCCTCTCATCCTACTCCTCCCCTTGTTATCCTCTCTTTACATCGTTCCTCTCCTCTCATCCTACTCCTCCCCTTGTTATCCTCTCTTTACATCGTCCCCCTCCTCTCATCCTACTCCTCCCCTTGTTATCCTCTCTTTACATCGTTCCTCTCCTCTCATCCTACTCCTCCCCTTGTTATCCTCTCTTTACATCGTTCCCCTCCTCTCATCCTACTCCTCCCCTTGTTATCCTCTCTTTACATCGTTCCTCTCCTCTCATCCTACTCCTCCCCTTGTTATCCTCTCTTTACATCGTTCCTCTCCTCTCATCCTACTCCTCCCCTTGTTATCCTCTCTTTACATCGTTCCCCTCCTCTCATCCTACTCCTCCCCTTGTTATCCTCTCTTTACATCGTCCCCCTCCTCTCATCCTACTCCTCCCCTTGTTATCCTCTCTTTACATCGTCCCCCTCCTCTCATCCTACTCCTCCCCTTGTTATCCTCTCTTTACATCGTTCCTCTCCTCTCATCCTACTCCTCCCCTTGTTATCCTCTCTTTACATCGTTCCCTCTCCTCTCATCCTACTCCTCCCCTTGTTATCCTCTCTTTACATCGTTCCCCTCCTCTCATCCTACTCCTCCCCTTGTTATCCTCTCTTTACATCGTTCCTCTCCTCTCATCCTACTCCTCCCCCTTGTTATCCTCTCTTTACATCGTTCCTCTCCTCTCATCCTACTCCTCCCCTTGTTATCCTCTCTTTACATCGTCCCTCCTCTCATCCTACTCCTCCCCTTGTTATCCTCTCTTTACATCGTTCCTCTCCTCTCATCCTACTCCTCCCCTTGTTATCCTCTCTTTACATCGTTCCCCTCCTCTCATCCTACTCCTCCCCTTGTTATCCTCTCTTTACATCGTTCCTCTCCTCTCATCCTACTCCTCCCCTTGTTATCCTCTCTTTACATCGTTCCCCTCCTCTCATCCTACTCCTCCCCTTGTTATCCTCTCTTTACATCGTTCCTCTCCTCTCATCCTACTCCTCCCCTTGTTATCCTCTCTTACATCGTTCCCCTCCTCTCATCCTACTCCTCCCCTTGTTATCCTCTCTTTACATCGTTCCTCTCCTCTCATCCTACTCCTCCCCTTGTTATCCTCTCTTTACATCGTCCCCCTCCTCTCATCCTACTCCTCCCTTGTTATCCTCTCTTTACATCGTTCCTCTCCTCTCATCCTACTCCTCCCCTTGTTATCCTCTCTTTACATCGTTCCCCTCCTCTCATCCTACTCCTCCCCTTGTTATCCTCTCTTTACATCGTTCCTCTCCCCCCTCTTCTTGTTGTTTACTTCCTGGTCTCTCCCTCATCCTCCTCTACAAAACTCTGTCTCCCTCTCTGGTTCTTTCATCTCCTATCCATCTTCTTGGTCTCTCTCTCTCTCTCTCTCTCTCTCTCTCTCTCTCTCTCTCTCTCTCCTCATCCCCAGGTTTCTATATAGCTTCAATAGGCAGTGGGAGCAGAGCAGGAGTTGAACAACAAGGTTTGGTTCAATAGACAGTGTGCTCTGAGGAATCAACAGGTCTCATCAGGCAGTAGCACAACACTGCAGTGGCATCAATACAAACCTGGCCCGGCATCTCTTTCTCTATCCACTCTCTCCTCTTCTCTCTTATTTGCTTTCTCTCTGTTTCTCTCTGTCTCTCTACAATTATTCTTAGCATTTTATCTCACTCTCTCTGCCTCTATTATCACCCCCCTCTCTCTTTCTAACTATCCTATCTCTCTCTCTCTAACTATCCTCTCTCTCTCTCTCTAACTATCCCAGCCCTCTCTCTCTCTTTGTAGTTTGCCCTCTCTATCTCTACCTCTATTGTCACTCTCTCTTTTTCATTCAGTATCTCTAACTGTCTTCACCCTCTCTCTCCTACTCTAAAATATTTATATTCTCCACCTCCATATCTCTCTTTTGGAATGTATTGATCTATGAAAGCACACAGCAGTGTATGGTTAAGTGTAAGTTCACAGAAAACGAGATGAATTAAGAAATAAACTCAAAATCTGTCTTTGTAGAGAGGGTACAAAGAACATTCTTAGAAAAAGGGTTGTACCTGGAACCAGGTACAGGGACAGCCGAAGAGCCGCAGAACCCTTTTTTTCTAAGTGTATAGACAAGTGGATTGGTTGCTCGGTCTAATCAGACTATTTGATAAGACAAAAGGGCAAATGTATGTCATAAGGTTCAAAGTGCGTGTGACCTTTGAAACTGCCTTTTGATGTTTCAATCATCCCCTCTTTCCTCCCACTCCCTATATCACTACCTCTTTTCCTACCACTCCCTACCTCCTCCATCACTACATCTTTGTCCTCCCACTCCCTTACCTCCTCCATCTCTACCTCTCTTTTCATCCCACTCACTTACCTCCTCCATCACTACCTCTCTTTGTCCTCCCACTCCCTTACCTCCTCCATCACTACCTCTCTTTTCCTCCCACTCCCCTACCTCCTCCATCACTACCTCTCTTGTCCTCCCACTCCCTTATCACTTACCTCCTCCATCACTACCTCTCTTTTCCTCCCACTCCCCTACCTCCTCCATCACCACCTCTCTTGTCCTCCCACTCCCTTACCTCCTCCATCATTTCCTCTCTTTTCCTCCGTTATCCCTTACCTCCTCCATCACAACCTCTCTTGTCCTCCCACTCCCTTATCCTTACTCCTCCATCACTACCTCTCAATTTCTCCCACTCCAATACCTCCTCCATCACTACCTCTCTTTTCCTCCTACTCCCTTACCTCCTCCATCACTACCTCTCTTTTCCTCCCTTATCCCCTACCTCCTCCATCACTACCTCTCTTTTCCTCCCTTATCCTCTACCTCTTCCATCACTACCTCTCTTGTCCTCCCACTCCCCTACCCCCTGCATCACTACCTCTCTTGTCCTCACCACTCCCTTACCTCCTCCATCACTACCTCTCTTTTCATCCCACTCCCATACCTCCTCCATCACTACCTTTCTTTTCCTCCCACTCCCCCACCTCCTCCATCACTACCTCTCTTTTCCTCCCACTCCCCCACCTCCTCCATCACTACCTCTCTTTTCCTCCTACTCCCTTACCTCCTCCATCACTACCTCTCTTTTCCTCCCTTATCCCCTACCTCCTCCATCACTACCTCTCTTTTCCTCCCTTATCCTCTACCTCTTCCATCACTACCTCTCTTGTCCTCCCACTCCCCTACCCCCTGCATCACTACCTCTCTTGTCCTCACCACTCCCTTACCTCCTCCATCACTACCTCTCTTTTCATCCCACTCCCATACCTCCTCCATCACTACCTTTCTTTTCCTCCCACTCCCCCACCTCCTCCATCACTACCTCTCTTTTCCTCCCACTCCCCCACCTCCTCCATCACTACCTCTCTTTTCATCCCACTCCCATACCTCCTCCATCACTACCTTTCTTTTCCTCCCACTCCCCCACCTCCTCCATCACCACCTCTCTTGTACTCCCACTCCACTACCTCCTCCATCACTACCTCTCCTTTCCTCCCTTATCACTTACCTCCTCCATCACTACCTCTCTTGTCCTCCCACTCCCCTACCTCCTCCATCACAACCTCTCTTGTCCTCCCACTCCCTTACCACCTCCATCACTTCCTCTCCTTTCCTCCGTTATCCCTTACCTCCTCCATCACGACCTCTCTTGTCCTCCCACTCCCTTACCTCCTCCATCACTACCTCTCAATTTCTCCCACTCCCATACCTCCTCCATCACTACCCTCTTTTCCTCCTACTCCCTTACCTCCTCCATCACTACCTCTCTTTTCCTCCCCCCCTCTACCTCCTCCATCACTACCTCTCTTTCCTCCCACTCCCTTACCCCCTCCATCACTACCTCTCTTGTCCTCCCACTCCTTATCACTTACCTCCTCCATCACTACCTCTCTTTTCATCCCACTCCCCTACCTCCTCCATCACTACCTCTCTTTTCCTCCCACTCCCCTACCTCCTCCATCACTACCTCTCTTGTCCTCCCACTCCCTTACCTCCTCCATCACTACCTCTCTTTTTCTCCCACTCCCTTACCTCCTTCCATCACTACCTCTCTCTTTCTCCCTTATCCTTTACCTCCTCCATCACTACCTCTCTAGTCCTCCCTTATCCTTTACCTCCTCCATCACTACCTCTCTAGTCCTCCCTTATCCTTTACCTCTTCCATCACTACCTCTCTTTTTCTCCCACTCCCTTACCTCCTCCATCACTACCTCTCTCTTTCTCCTACTCCCTTACCCCCTCCATCACGACCTCTCTTGTCCTCCCTTATCCTTTACCTCTTCCATCACTACCTCTCTTGTCCTCCCACTCCCCTACCTCCTACATCACTACATCTCTTGTCCTCCCACTCTCCTACCTCCTCCATCACTACCTCTATTGTCCTCCCACTCCCTTACCTCCTCCATCACTACCTCTATTGTCCTCCCACTCCCTTACCTCCTCCATCACTACCTCTCATGTCCTCCCACTCCCCCACCTCCTCCATCACTACCTCTCTTGTCCTCCCACTGCCTTACCTCCTCCATCACTACCTCTCTTGTCCTCCCACTACCCTACCTCTCCATCATTACCTCTCTTGATCTCCCACTCCCTTACCTCCTCCATCACTACATCTCTTATCCTCCCACTCCCCTACCTCCTCCATCCCTACCTCTCTTGTCCTCCCACTCCCCCTACCTCTCCATCATTACCTCTCTTGATCTCCCACTCCTTTACCTCCTCCATCACTACCCTCTTTGTCCTCCCACTCCCTTACCTCTTCCATCACTACCTCTCTTGTCCTCCCACTCCCTTACCTCCTCCACTACCTCTCTTGTCCTCCCACTCCCTTACCTCCTCCATCATTACCTCTCTTGATCTCCAACTCCTTACCTCCTCCATCACTACCTCTCTTTTCCCTCACCAATCCCTTACCTCCTCCATCACTA